>NW_013671800.1:52359-55630 GCF_000517525.1 Limulus polyphemus | reverse complement strand
AATGTATTTTAAGTATGTACCATAGTAGTGTATAGCATGAAAAATAGTGTGTAAGAGGTGGTTCAATACTAATGTTTCAAATGTGTAGTGAAAATTATGATCACATAGTATATGGTCCCTCATTGACAGGTTATAACTTTAAAGACTGGGGTTCGTCGACGGTCTCCCTCATGGTGGATAGAGCACAGATAGTCCATTGTGTAGCTTTGCGCTTAACAAAACAAAACAAAAATGAGTTATCGGAATTATGTTATTGTGCTGTTATTGGAGCTACTCGTTTGTTTGTTTGTAGTTAAGCACAAAGCTACACAATGGGCTATCTGTGCTCTGCCCAACACGGGTATCGAAACCCGGTTTCTAGCGGTGTAAGTCCGCAGACATACCGCTGTGCCACTTGGGGCTGGAACTACTTCATCGATGATCATGCTCACTGTCATGACCTATTGTTTAACATTGTAACAAGTTTCTGTGAAGGACACCGAAGGGCACAGCATCTGGATACTTTATATCTATGTGGTCCAGTGGGATTGCTATGACTTCAATTTCTTTGGCTGTCTTTCACATGAAAACAGTCATTGATTTTGGGGCGTGGTTAGAAACTTATTAACATTTCTCGTGTGAGCCTTAGTCAAGTTAAAATCCTTATTTATTATCTTGTCACTGTTACCAGGAGATATGCCAGTTTCATCTCTATAATGTTTTGTGTCGGAAGGTTCTCTTTGATAACCATAAACTTTACTTTGTGAACAAGAACGTTGTTCTGGACTGGCTTGGTGTAAGGTATCTCATTTCGTTACTGCTCTAAACTATCTGCTATATGAGTGTTACCGCTTATATAGTAACATTGAAACCTCACTTGTTTGAAATGTCATATTCTGTAGCTTCATGTTGTCTAACAACCTCGTTGTATAAATATTATTATATTTATTCGCAAAAAAAAATATTAGATATTCTTGTAGCAAAAATGTATTCTTGGCAGTATTACACTATCTAATGATTGGTTATTCACCGTGAACCACATACATACATTCTAAACATGTTTCCTCTGGATTCTAGATTTATATTTGCAGAAATCTAAAAATTAATATTATAAACTGAATAAACTCTTTGTAGTTATTTTAGTTATTAATAAATATATTTGTTATAGGAATGTATTGTGCTGAAAAATGAAGAGTTTGTTGGTTGTTTTAGAGCAAACCAAATCGGGCTATTTGCTGTATCCACATCGAGGAATGAACCCTGAATTTTAGCGTTATAAGTCCGTAAACTTACCACTGTCCCACCAGGGTAGAAAGAGTTTGTTTGTTTGTTCGCAGTTAAGCACAAAGCTACACAATGGGCTTTCTGTGCTCTCCCCATCACGGGTATTGAAAACAGGTTTCTAACATTGTGAGTCCGCAATCATACTGCTGTGCCACTGGGGAATGGGGGGGGGGGGGCTGAGAGAAAGAGAGAGAGATTTTGTACAAGTTAGTAGGCCATTAAATTTGTGTGTTTTGTATTCGCTGACGATAAACTAGAAACAAATACTTGTGTTATAGTTGCTGTTTTCCTGTTGCAACGTTGTAAGTCTGTAAACTTACCGCTGAATCTCTGAGGGAAACAAATACATATACAAATAAAAACTGATTAAGAATTAGTCTTTTCACTAAACTAGTACTAAGCTATCCTGGTCAAAATGGCAATTAGGGGCGCTTGAACTAAGCATTACAAAAGAGTACTGAATGCATTTGAACATCCTATTAATAACATAGTTTAGACAAGATAGTAATAGTGAATGACTGTGAAAAATTAAAAATAACCTGTTTTGGACCAGATAGTTGTGTGTGTATTTTCTTATAGTAAAGCCATATGGGGATATCTGCTCTGTACACCGAGAGGAATCAAACCCCCTTGATTTTAGCGCTGTAAATCCGAAGACTTACCGCTGTTCCAACGGCAGACTAAGTTAGTAGTGAGGTATTTATAAAAAAGCCACTTGTAGCAGACTAACAGTAGCTGTTTGGATAATCTAGTAATGAAATATTTCAAAAAGCTAGCACGGGAATATCATGGACGTGTTAGTCGTAAAATATTTTTAGTAGAATAATATTTAAGTATTTCTGAATAACTTAAAATAGAATATTTTTATCAGGGTAATATGGAATATCGTAGCAGAGTAGTATTTGGAAAAAATTGATGATAAAGTATTTTATTAAATCCAGTTTATGAATATTTTTATCAGGGTAATATGGAATATCTTAGGCATCGTAGTAGAGTAGTATTTGGAAAAAATTGATGATAAAGTATTTTATTAAATCCAGTTTATGAATATTCTGGAAAAACCTAGCTGTACAGTACCGTATTTTGAGTAAACTAATAGTGAAGTATTTGAAAAATCGAATGATGACGTATTTTGTCCTGGGAAGTTTAGTATGGATATATTTTGAAATAAAATGTCAGAATGGTTTGATCACGCTGACATAGAAGTATTTTGTGAAATAAAGAGGTGGAATATTTGATTAATTGAGCAGAGTAATATTTTGAAAAACTAATACTGATATGTATTGAGTAAGCTAATAGTAAACTAACTTGTAGTTTGATTGATCTTAGTGACACTTAGTTTGCGCTATACCCTAGTTTACCAATGACGACAGCGAAACCATGTGATTACTGTAAATACGTAATGGGCATGACTTACTTATGTGCTGACTAAGGAGTGTGTAAGTCTAAAAGTGTTGATGTTTTACTGATTACCTTTTTTACTGATCTGATGTATTCTAAGTACTATGCTTATTATACAAGTGAAGAAAAAGCTTTTGAAAAAAGGAAGTAAGTATAGGGATGGCTAATATCAGTCCTTCAAAAACAATGCAAACGAGATAGTAGGGATGCCATTTACATCATCCCTACCTAATATGTTACGTATTACAAGTTCGAAAGGTCTGAAACTAAGTTAACTGATACTTTAAATTTAGTAGTTTATGATATTTGTGAACACTGTTGATACACACAGTTTTCTTTTTTAACACAAATGTGTTTTAATATACAAATAACAAGACAATTTACAATAATAGTCATTACATACAATGATTTATATATATATATTTTTTACAAAATTACAAGCAATATAAAGTCTTTTTTCTATTCTGGAACTTCCTTGATATCTTATCGAGGGTTCACCATGAGCGAGTTCATTGCGAGTTGGTGTAGGTACGATTCGCTTAACGGGGAGCTAGCTAGCTTTTGTCCTTTGTTATTCTACCAGCCACATACGCCGAGTTTCCACCAT
>NW_013671800.1:28207-51359 GCF_000517525.1 Limulus polyphemus | reverse complement strand
GGCTTTCTAACTATTTGACAAAAGTCGTTACAAATTCATTCAAGCTAGTTGATATGTTTCCCGAGGGAACGAACTTGTACTAAAACAGAAATTGTCAATTTTTGGTTCAGAAAACAACAATATAAGATGTAATTTGATAGATGAAAACCTTGGCTTTCTATTGGTTATAAATGATATATTGTTAAACATAAGAAAGAACTATTAACAAATCCTGAACAAGAGAATGTGAAAAGTTGGTGCAGCAAGAGGGGTCTGATTTTTTATTTGATGGCTCTGTAACCAAACAAGATTGAAGGCTATAAACATTATGTTCTTTTTGTCTAAGCAATCACAATCTGATTTACGTTAAATTTCGAAATTATTGGAAGGGTGGTGAATAATATAGAGAAGATGGGATGCATAGAGAAAAAATGTCACATTTCTCACACTAGGGCAAATTCTTGATTTTTAAAAATAATGCCCTATAAAATTAAGTATTTAAACTTATATACTATTAAAATATGGATTATTGGCTACGATTTTATGCTATACTAATCGGTACAATGTAGACAAAAATTTTGAATGTAAGTTATTAAAAACCTCGTGACATGCACAGTAGAGGATGCCCATGCAGAGAGGGTTCATTTTTGATGTCTGACTCCTGGGTCAGCTAGGCACAAGCTGGACCTGTTGCACAAATCCCATGAATGTCTGATAGGTTAGAGTACCAACCTGTCTAAGTACTAGGTTGGGACCATTCCAACCAGAGCACTGTGGGTATGTCCTATTGTCATACCCAGTCTTCAGGCTGGAAAATCATTTCCTTGATTTCTTGTTTTAAAATTTCTTTTGTTTATAGCTGCTTTTTTATTTCTGACATGAAAAATCGTGCACTTCTGCCAATACTGTTCGCAAACAATCTACATAAGATTGTGGACATTATTGTGATGCAAAAACTAGGATGTGTTATTTTCTACCCAAAAAAAACATCTTAGACAAACAGCTAATCAATCTCTGTTCTATTGCATGATATGGCATCATGATACATGACCATTATTCATCCTAATTAGCTGGATCAGGATTAACAGAATTTTCAAGCATATGTTTGATAGTTTGTACCAGCCTCCTTGGCATGGCCTGTTGGTTAGTGTACTCAGTTCGAAGTCTGCAGGTTGTAAGTTAGAATCCCATCACTGATCATGGTAACACTTTCAGTCATAGGGGTGTTATACTGTGATGGTCAATTACACTATTCATTGGTAGTGAATGATGTTGACTAGCTGTCTTTTCTCTAGTCTATCATTTAAAAATTAGGGACAGTGAGCATAGGTAACCCTCATGTACACAATTTAACAAACAAGAAAACTGAATTATCCAATCCACCAAATGTCTGACTGGGGTGGTATGGTAAAGTGCACACTACCCCATACTCTACACCCCGCACAACTCAGAGAATAACTAGCTGTTGAAAGTAATTCCCTGATTGGATTAGTGAACCTTTTGAAGGCATCAAAACGTAGTGATGGACTGCGCTAAAATGTAGACCAATGTGTAAGCTTCAGCCCAATTGGTGAAGTAATCAGTAAAGACAAGAACATATTGTTTACCTCTCTTGGTATTTAGAAGGGACCAGCAGCATCCAGTTCTATTCTTTTTGAAGAGAGAATTATCAGTTCTTTGCTAGAATATGTCCTATGTCCTTTCTAGGCCAGTTTTTCTGTTGCACTGCATACATGGTGAAGTTTTGGCACTAGTTCTAAATGTCATAATTCAATCCTGGCTAATAGATTCATTGTCAGATGGTAGTTTTAGTTTGGATAATGCCTTGATGACCTCCAATTCTTGTGTTATGTAGGATTTTAAGAATCTACCTTTGCAAATAGGGGAGGATGAAGAGACCACAAGTGAGTATGGGTAAATTCCCGTGTATAGGTTGTTGATAGTAGTGCTATAACATCGTGATGTAAGTACCAAAGATTGCATGCATTCATATTAAGTTCCCCCAATCTGCACTAGATGTGCATTTTCTTGCTCCATGGCAAGGAGCATCCATGTCAGTTATGGATCTCACAATTGTTCTTCCTGGAGCTCTTGAGTGGAGATTTTTGGCACTAAGTCTCCTACAGTGTATCTGTGTATCATGAACATAGAAATGACTTTTTCCTTAACTCGGTGTCCTGGATCAGGACTTCCAATGAATGAGGCTATTTGCATTTCTATATTGCACTCACAGCCAATTCTGTATAAGTGTATCACACTCCTGTAATATTGTGATCAAATGTGTAATAATTGCTTTTGGATTTTGAAAGTTCACCAGTACTTTCAGTGATGCATGATCTACACTGAGGGTAAACTTTTTTCTGTACAAATAGTGTCAGTAGTACTTCACAAATATTACATATAACTATGAGCAACTCTTTCTTTGTTGTGCAATATTGGCATTCAGGATCAGTGAGCATACAGTATGCACAGGCAAATCACTCATTCTGTCCCATACTATAAATGTGACAACAATACTCTGACTCCCTATACTATTGCCAGTACACAAGGATGGGTGCTTTCAGTAAACCAATATGACCAGGACATTTTAGTGATATATGAATGAAAATACATATCCTTGGTTTCAGCTTTAACCCTACAGTTCTTGTATGCTTTAAAACCATTGACAGGTCCATATCAGCAGACCCAAACATTTGGCAAAATACTAAGATGTTCTATATATATATCCCAGGCATCTTTCCCATTGCAGCACCTTAAGTGTATTTGAAAAGTAGCAAGAGTATTACATGGACTGAGGGGCATCACTCAGAATTCAAACAAACCATCCATATGCTGAAAGCACTTCTGGCTCTGCTGTCATTATCCGGTTTGACTAGAGTCAAACTAGAGTCTTCAACACGTCCAGAAATGCATATGATTATAGTAATAGAAAGGTATTAACGTATGTCACTGTGCTTGTCCAGCAGAAGTCAACATAGAGTCTGTTGCTACCATCTTCTACATTAACAGCCATGTTATCTCAGCACTGGCTATATCCTTTCTGTTCCAGGGAAGCAAGTGAGGTAGTTTTAATATGACTTATTTGACCTGTTTTTATATGGTGATTGTTGTTCTCTCCAATTGGCTGTCAGGTTTAACTAATACATTTGTTTACTGAGTCAGAAGGTTACCAAAGTACTGATAATTTGTTTAATCTAGACTGCTACTGCAATCAGTAGCTAATAATCTCAGGTTGACTCATTTTCAGGAAGCAACCCTTACATTATAGCTAGTATTGGCGACCTTTATTTTGATTGCCATGCTAATGACCATTCAGTGGGAAGCTGCTAGATAACTGATTGTCTATAACTACAGACCAACATTGGGACTTTGTTTCTTGATGGACTTATTATAAATCAAGCTATTATTTTCTGGACATTCAACAGCCGTGGTACCTGGCATTGAATCATCGATCTAGTCCATAGTAAACCACGATTATGTAAATTGAGGTACTTGTTGTTCTCTTCACTACATACACAAAAGCAGCATACTGTCCCTGGGTCAGTCCTGACCAGCACTGGAGGGATTTTTCATCAAAATTCAATCAACCTATTGCTTAGGCAAAGTATGATTAGGGCTTTTGCAGTATGTCCAAACCCAGTATGCGAATGTCAAACCCAAGATCTACAACCGGAATCTCCATCCTAGGGTTCGTATAGCATAGACATAGTCAGAGACATATCTTTCTGTTCACATCCAGTTTGTTACTATTTGCCAGTATGAAGAAAGTGCTTGCTGGCTGGAATGGCAGGTTTACTGGTATCAATGATGGCCTTGAAACTCGTGTGTTTACCAGAATTCCATTTCCCTACCATAAATTAATTCTGGCACATTTCTTTTGGAATTTCGCGCAAAGCTACAAGCTGCCCTAGCCGTCCCTAATTTAGAAGTGATAGGCAGCTAGTCAACAACACCCACCGCCAAATCTTGGGCTACTATTTTATCAACGAACAGTGAAGTAGACCGTCACATTATAATTCCCCCACATAAAGATTCAGTCTGGTCTAGTTTAGTCAAGCTTATGAAATAAATATAACGTACAAGTGTATGCTTAAATACTGGCTATTCTAATATGTCAATACAGATTTTTTAATTAAAAATATAATAGTTTCTTTGTGATTATTATCTTAAACTGATTGGGATGTATTTTTATGTGGGTTGTATCTGCTGTATTGTATCAAACAGTTTCTGATTTACCTAGATTCACTTTTAGTCTTACTGGTTGTAATACAGAGGGCACCTTGTAAGAAAGTGTTCTCATATTTAACCAAACATTTATATGGCCTCAAAGTAGCTTAAATGAATCGTTGTTTATGAGGGAATATTAAAGATCGTACCATAAAAACGTTTTGTGAATTTGTGCAACCCCTTAACAGCCCCCCCCAAAAAAACAACAACAACAAAAAACCACTGTCACTTAATAACCCATACCCTCTACAAGTACTAGAAAAAATTTACATCTGTCACTTAATAACCCATACCCTCTACACGTACTAGAAACAAACTTGTATCTGTCACTTAATAACCCATACCCTCTACACGTACTAGAAACAAACTTGTATCTGTCACTTAATAATCCATACTCTGTACACGTACTAGAAAAAAATTGTATCTGTCACTTAATAATCCATACTCTGTACACGTACTAGAAACAAATTTCCGCAACTTCAGAAACTCGTGAACCTGTGTAATTGTTGTCAGTGGTGCGAAGAAAAAATGCATGGGTGAAACGGATAACGTGAAAACTCCAAGAGCCTTTCTAGGTTGTCAAAGGACAGGACCAAAATCATGTGACATGGTATTAAAATAGAAGCAGGATAAAGGGCTTCATGACTGCTATAAGACTCGCTTTTAAGGACATAGACTACTGCATAAAAACAATAGTTATCATTAGGCTCTAATACTTTAATTTAAATGTTACAATTGTAGAAGTCTAGTACGGGAAAGATCTCTTGATAAGGGCGGATATTTATGTATTAAACATTCACCTTAATAGAATAATAACAACTTCTACAAATTCTTACAAACTGATGACGCATATAATAATTTCCGCTTTTAAGTCAGAAGGTTAACAAATATATATAGCGATATTGCATTCCAAGTTTGATAGACGACTGAACTAGGCGTTGTAGAATTAAAACGTTTTTGGTTTATATCAAAAACAAAAACAACTTAAATGTTCAATATTCACTTATGATGAATTGTACAATACTATAATTATAAAATTCAATACCGTAATACGAGTTTACTTTCCATTTGGCTAGAATATATGAGTTCTATGTCTATTACTACTAATCTCTCGAGCATACCAACTTCTGTTTATCTTTGCTCTTATAGAAATTAACGCCCACGCTGCCTACTGGATCATGGTGAAGAGTATTTGTTTGCATGGGCATTTGCGGGGTGGGGGCGGCAAGGGGGGGCACTTGCTCCCTGGAAAATGAGAATCAGTATATATATATATTATACTTTGCCCCCTGGAGAAATTTCTGTGGACGCCCATATTTTTTTGTTGGTTTTAGAATTTCGCAAAAGCCACACGAGGGCTACCTGCACATAGCCTTCCCTAATTGTAAACTTACAGATTAAAGGAAAAGCA
Source organism: Limulus polyphemus (assembly GCF_000517525.1). Lineage (NCBI taxonomy): Eukaryota > Metazoa > Arthropoda > Merostomata > Xiphosura > Limulidae > Limulus > Limulus polyphemus. Next base: position 45,742 of record NW_013671800.1, on the reverse strand, counting down.
GTTAGCAAATGACATCCACCGCCAACTCTTAGGTTACCTCTAACTTATCGGTTTGTAGCACATTCACGGCCCAAAAATGCTGAGTGTATTTTTGAGGTAACGGGACGCGAACATTAACCCTCCGATTTACAGAGTGAGTTTACGCAAACCACTAGGCCATGTTCAGCCCCGATTGATAGTAATCCTGTCTAACATCATCATAAACACACATACACATATATTTCGACCAACCGCAATAAAAACCATAATACTGATCAACATTTTGTAAAACAATAACTTATAAGATGATAATTTCACATGCTGCACGTTACCGTATAATATTAATAACAGTAAATGTAAGAACTGGAGTGTAGGTTATCATGTGACACGCATACATCTGTAACGATGTTTGATGGTGCCCTGTGCGACATATAAATTCGGCGCCCTCAACTCAAACCATTAATTCGTTTTGTTAGTCAATCGGACAATCGGCGCCCTCCCCCCTTCGAGTTGACCCCCTGTGCAAAGGCACTGCTCGAACTATCCACGTAAGCATAGGACCTTGTATCATTTGAAGGTCAGTAATATATTTTGTTTGTGTACTGGGCAACAGCTGCTTACATAATTTTAAAATGTTATTATTAAATTCAAAGTTCTTATCTATTTTGCGATCTTGATGTTAAACATTTGATATCTATGATTTACCTTCTTTTACAACATTCCTGAGATGTTAAAACAGAACCACATATATATATTAGATTTAATACAATAAGTAAATTAAAATTTATCTGGACGTTCACTAATAGTATTACCAATAGTTTTAGTTTGACGTCTTATACAGTATTTGTAAACATAAAAATGACGTTTTCCATAGTTCTGTCACCGTGGCAATAAATAAGGCTTACTCATAGAGATAAAACGTACGCTACTCAACTGAACGGTACATTATGCACAGTTCGCAGTGGCTCAGCGGCAGATCTGAAGTCTTCTAACGCCAAGAATCGGGTTTCAATACACTTGGTCTCTACAGAACAGATAGCACAATATGTAGTTATGTATATGTGCTCAACAACAACATCAAAAACCATATATATTTAAGTTTGAAGTGCATTTAATTTTTTTCCTTATGTGATCCGTCAGTGATAGCAGTATTAAAGAATCCACTGCTCAACTCTGACTACTATATGTAATTCAATAAATATACTTAACCATAGAAAGCCAGCATTAAATTTTCAATCATTAAAATCGGACTACTATATGTAATTCGATAAATATACTTAACCATAGAAAGCCAGCATTAAATTTTCAATCATTAAACACCAGACGAGGTCCCAGATGACCCCACAAACAAGAAACATATGTTTATAGTTTTACATAATACAAATAATTGAAAATTATAAAAACTTCAGTATATACGCTTATTTATGCACTGACATTAGTTGCATTATTTATGAGATTCCTTATAGTGACCTCACGCTGGCGTTCTAGGGCTGACCAAATCTTGTTAAGTTACAAATACCATAAAGAATTCAACAGAGTTTCTAGTTAAATATAACGACTTCGTAGACTTGCACAGCCATTATAGAAATCAGAACTGGCAGAGAGTAGTATAGTGAAGAGTGCCTATCGGAAAGTCCAGGTTAAAGGTATGATGCTACTGCCCTCCTTCCACCATAAAACTCAAATATATTAACAGTTAAACCCATTTTTCGTTTCGAAGAGTCGGACAGATCTCTTATGACTGAAAGTGCATGCTAGGTGGCTGATTTCCCCTTTTGTCGTTAGATAAAATTAGTTTTTATATCAACAGGGGTACATTTATTTTTTTAGCTGACTTTTCTTAACCTGACCTGGTAGTTTAACCTATATATATATATGAAATATATATGAAACACAAAAACTTCATAAACATTTTTATAGTCAACGGAATAAGTGTGAACAAGATGTTAGTTCTTTATATACTGAGTAGGTTTGTATAAGTTTAGGAATTTGTCGTCCAACTGGAAGAAACAAATTTATATGAAACACAAAAATTTCATAAACATTTTTATAGTCAACGGAATAAGTGTGAACAAGATGTTACTTCTTTATATACTAAGTAGGTTTGTAAACAATTTTATAGTCAACGGAATAAGTGTGAACAAGATGTTAGTTCTTTATATACTAAGTAGGTTTGTTAACAATTTTATAGTCAACGGAATAAGTGTGAACAAGATGTTAGTTCTTTATATACTAAGTAGGTTTGTAAACAATTTTATAGTCAACGGAATAAGTGTGAACAAGATGTTAGTTCTTTATATACTAAGTAGGTTTGTAAACAATTTTTATGAAACACAAAAACTTCAGGAACATTTTTATAGTCAACGGAATAAGTGTGAACAAGATGTTAGTTATTTATATAACGGAATAAGTGTGAACAAGATGTTAGTTCTTTATATACTAAGTAGGTTTGTATAAATTTAGGAATTTGTCGTCCAACTGGAAGAAACAAATTAAAGTTGTGATTTAAGAACTGTGAGGAAAAGCTGGCTATTAGAATAAATTCATTTTCTTTTTTCAGCTTCAAAAGGTAAACCTCCGGCAGATGGTAACACAGGAGAAGGAGAACATTTAAGCACATCAAACGCTTTTGCTTGAAGGATGTAGAGTTTAACACACGAGAAGTAGAGTATTTAGGCACGTGAAATATTTTTGCTTGAATAATGTAAGAGATAACGCAGGAGAATTAGAGTATTTAAGTACGTGAAACGTTTTAACTTGAAGGATGCAGAGTTTATTAGATGTCTTACATACTGATGGTTTGACAGGAAGTTGCCTTAATAACATCTACGCCCGTTGAGTGGAAACATTTGATTTGCTAAAGTATTCTATCGTCTTTAGTGTTACCATTTATGTTTGTTTGTTTTGAATTTCGCCCAAATCTACACGAGGGCTATCTGCGCTAGCCATCCCTAATTTAGCAGTGTAAGACTAGAGGGAAGGCAGCTAGTCATCACCACCCACCGCCAACTCTTGGGCTACTCTTTTACCAACGAATAATGGGATTGACCGTCACTTTATAACGCCCCCACGGCTGAAAGGGCGAGCATGTTTGGTGTGACGGGGATTACCATTTATGAAGTTTATATAAGTTTTTTTTTAAATATTACAGCATGTGATTAAACTTTTGTAATGGTGAAACTAAAAATCGCTTCAAAATATATTGTGTTCAGCCTCTAATTTAAACTTTGAATTAACATAAGTGCTTTTTTATTCATCACAAGCTGAGGTGCTCGTCCTTTGTCTAAGCTATGAACTTTAAAAAAATGCGGGGGTGTATGCTATGCTGAATAAAACAAAAATTCTAACTTTCACACAATTCATTTATAACATAACATATTATTACAGTATTCACTATTACCTCGCCAAAGGTTTGTTTATAATGTTTAAGAACTTAATGTGTGTATACTTAAAATATGGTATACACTGTGCAATGGTCAGAGAGACTTTGTAGGAAAAGGTAGCGGAAAAATAGTGGCAGTAAGTGTGCTTTCTGTTATCAGTTTTCAACGCTCAGCTCTTAATGTCCTTTCACAGTGTTTCACGTAATTAATTAATTGACTGTCATTGGCCGCAGACGTGTCGTGCTTTCTGTTATCAGTTTTCAACACTCAGCTCTTAATGTCCTTTCACAGTGTTTCACGTAATTAATTAATTGACTGTCATTGGCCGCAGATGTGTCTTACGGGCCCAAATTTGTTTGTTTGTTTGTAGTTATGCACAAAGCTACACAATGGGCTATCTGTGCTCTGGCCACCACGGGTATCGAAACTCGGATTCTAGCGTTGTAAGTCCGCAGACATACCGCTGTGCCACTGGGGGGCTTCTGTAAAATGAGAAAAACGTTTCATTCTCTTCACCATATACGCCAATAACTTGTTGACCTCTGACTTATTTTATCCTGTATATATTTATTAAATATTTTCTTATTTATTAAATTTTGATAAGTTATTATAGCTTGCATCTGGGAATAGAAGTTTCTAAAATAACATTATCATAATTTTGTACAAGTTTATTGTTGACATATGATTATTGTTTTCATATATCGTTTTAAACTAATAAAAGTTTAAAAAGACAATTATTTTAATAATGACAAACAAGTTTAAAGTTTGATAAAAAGTTTTAGTTCGGAACGTCATTGATTAACAATTTAAATAGATAAATTTAGTTAATGTTTGTCAATGGAGGAGTATAATCTTACTTTAGCATATTTTATTCATTTTGCGTTGTTAAGTTTTAAAACATCAATATTAAATAATCTATTACTTAGAACAAGTTCTATTTTGGACCAGTATGAAACAAAAAAAAATGGCTAATGCACATTTTGTTTTTCACTTTGGTATTTTTTAAGCAACATGTTTAGACACGTCTACGTGTAGAAACTGGAGTTTTGGAAAATGTCATTATACTTTGCGAATTGTAATACTGATTCACCGTAAACTTAAACTGTATTTATTTGAACTACTGACGCAGAACGTATAAGACAAATTGGTGCTATTACCGCTCACCCTCGGCTCGAGCGGCATGTTCTAAATTGCACTTTCCTGTGGTCCGGATGTCTAAACAAGTGACTTATTTTTGGAATACAAACACGTGCTTTGAAAGCGTTTAGTAGAAGAAGCACTTATACAGGAAAAAAAAAGTTTGGGTGCCTATAAGATATAACAATATTCAAAAAGTTGACAGATATAGCGTAGCTCATGATGTTTATGTACAGAAACGCTCGATTAGCTTTTGTGAAAAGTTAAATTTATTGATATTTTTTTGTAATAGACAGCAAGCATACGCAATGAAGTATTTAGTTTATAAATTTAATACTTGGGTCAGTTCATTTTTTTTACAGCGGTATGTCTGCGTACTTACAACGCTAGAAACTGGGTTTCGATACTCGTTGTGGGAAGAGCACAGAGAGTCCATTGTGTAGCTCTGTGCTTAACTTCAAAGAAACAAACAAACTACTTTTGAGATATAATTTATGCAATGGTGACAAAATATAAAATTAGAATTTAGTCACTATTGTTTTAAATTTGGCAAATGACAAAAACAATCAAATAGCTCAGCCAGTGATAAATGGTGTAAAATTGCTGTGCCAAATAAAAACAGTATTAAGATACATTATAGGCTTATCCTACAATAAAATCATGTTTATCTGTCTGTTGGGGTTGCACTTAATTGAGCTAATATTTTCTCACGGTCATCTAGCTCTACTTAGCTCTGTCTAGGGTAAAACTATTCGATCGGTTAAAACTTTATTTCCGTGAAGGTGCAATTATTGAAACTGGTGTTTACAAGTAAGATTTGGTTTACAAGTAACTTTCGATAGTCCTTAGTTTTACTGTGGTTTTAAAATATCACAACTCTATATATTTTGTCGAATTTCGATACGTTCTTCCAGCAGAGAAATATAATTTGGTAAAATTAATGTCTGTCCATCCGTTGCATATATATGTAAAGACGAATAAAATAAAAGGATATACACCAAAAGCAAATATATGTACAGGTTTAAGGCCTACTAAGAGCGATTCTTATGGATGCAGGATAATATTTGCGTGTTTGTGTTGTGAAAATTTAACAAAAACATTTTCTACTGCAACATTTTTTTCATCATAATTTTCATATAATGCTGTAGCAGGAAAATAATTTTTAAAGCCACTTTTCAGAGTACTGTTTATGTTGTTTCATGCTAATAAAAGATAAGTTACATTTCTATGTTTTAAAGAAAATGCACGTGCAATAAGCATGTTTGAACATGTTTTGTTTTTATTTGAGTTTCGAATATGTTTCCAAAGTCAATATTTTGTTGATTGCTGAGAATTATATTAACAAATACATGAACAGGAATGATTAATTAAAGCATATGAAGGTGGGGTGAATACTCACAATATCAACATTACCCGAGATGGTTTTTAGTTTTAAACAAACTTTTAGAAAGATCGTAGCTTAGAGACCAAGTATTCGATTTTGTGTGGTTAGATAAGAATGTGAATTGAGTGAAATACTATAACTATATATATTTTGTTGAATTTTGGCACATTAGGGCACTCGACTCGCAATCTGAAGGTCGCGGGTTCGAACCCATTGTCCCACCAAACATGCTCTCCCTTTCAGCCGTGGGGGGCGTTATAACGTGACGGCTAATCCCACTATTCGTTGGTAAAAGAGTAGCCCAAAAGTTGGCGGTGGGTGGTGATGACTAGCTGCCTTCCCTCTAGTCTTACACTGCTAAATTAGGGACGGCTGGCGCAGATAGCTCTCGTGTAGCTTTGCGCGAAATTCAAAACAAACAAACAAACCTTCATTATTGGATGCCCCCCAGGGGTAAAACGGTATGTATGCGAACGTTCAGAGCCGGAGAGGTTGCAGTTAAACATTGTTTAAAATATCTTTATCTTAAATTCCAAATAAATTCTAAAACAAAAACTTCGCTTGCTAGGAAAACTGAATCCTGACTGTAAAGAAGTCAGGTAAAATCATACACAAAGCTAATGTATTTTGGAATTTATAACTTACTGTATTACTGAGAATATTGTCTCTGTCATGTTTAGTGTAAAAATATTATTATTTAATAACAAAACTTTACTCTAAAATATAAGTTCGTGATTTCCTTATTTTGATGTTTATAGAAGGAACAATACAGAAAAGTGAATATGTAATATATGGAAAGCTATGTAGCCGTTTGCACTCACTGGTTAGCCCAAGATAACATTAATTAATCAACCAGTAAGTCGGCCAATGTAGCAAGTGAGCATGAGCAGAATGATTGAGAATAACAGTTTTGTATTATTTATTCACTTGTGTTTATTTCTTTCCGTTGCTGTCTCAAAAAACTCTGTGTACATTCCCGAATCTGCATTCTTGTGCATATTAAAATTTTGACACATGTGATATCATTGGACCGAAATAACGCAACAGTACTGAACCTATCTTTCGAGTTATACACAAATAAAATGCAACATTTGTTATAACTAATTAGTAAAATCATTAGTGGGTGATTGGGTATTAGGAAAACAATTTTATTTCTACTTATGACCACCAATGGGCGATTGGGTATTGGTAAAAGTATCATATTTCTACTTCTGATCATCAATAGGTGATTGGGTATTGGTAAAAGTATACTACGTGTACATTATCGTATCATAATATATACACACAACGTATTGTTACGTCTCCGTTTGTTAATTAACTTTTCGTAACTTCGTTCCGACGAAACTTTAGCGACACAAGTCCTTACTTAATAAAACTGGTTTATTCTTTCTGAATATAACTTTACGATACACTTGATTCCAACATTCGCGCTAAAACAAACGCTATAACAAACTTCAACAATACTCTCTGACTGTAAATCAATTACTCACTACCTACACACATTGTCCCGTCACGTTGTGAGCGTCTTATATATATACCAGACAAACATATATCTAGTAAATGCTAGGGCATTCACGAAAGTTCGAGAGAAGTGGCGTGACACTAGTCACGTGACCTCGCTGACGCAACAGTATACTGTAATTTTGCGATAACTAATTAATACATTGCTATATCTATTGACCTCTGCTTGAAAACTATATATTTTGGATATTATTTTCATGCACAGCATAACGAATACGTTGCAGGTTTACACCTGTACATTTTCGTCTACTATCATTGCTGCTATTTACCTTTCGGTTTTTGCAATATATGAATGCTTTAGAATATTTTAGTCAGTTTGACTAATTTATTGCCTAAAACGACGAGCTGTCAGGAATTGTAATTAGCGCCATCTTTTGCCTGAAAACAGATATACAGATATACACTATCTCAAAACATTTTTTTCGTCTTGTTTATTTGAATTTAAGCACAAAGGTACACAATGGGTTATCTGTGCTCTGCCAACCACGAGTATCGCAACCCGGCTTCTTCTTTTTCGTCATTTTGTATTTATTGCCATCTTCTGGGAAAAGTAAAAACTATTTTTCCATTTAAAAAACTTTCCGGAAAAACGATGTTTCGTTTAATTTATTTATTTATTTAATGACATATTTATATTGGACTATGCTCATGTCTACTTATTGCTAACCATTCAATTAATGCTTTGAATGTTAATTTTTTATGTATATTTTATTTTAGTGATTCGTACTGTATTTATATATACATTAATTTTTTATTAATTCTGTACAAAAATATATTCCTTCAAGGAAAAAAAGAGCAACAGAGCGAAACAAGCCAGTATGGTTTAGTAAAGGTTTAACAGATCATATTAGGGATAAACATAATAGATTTAAGAAATATAAACTTACTGGAAAGAATAAGAACTTGGAGGACTATAGAAAATCAAGAGAGCTGGTTAAAAGGGCAAAAAACTGTATATGAAAGAGAGTTGGCTGAAAAAGTTAAATGAAACAATAAGGAATTGTTTAGGTATATGATGAGGATAGGAATTGGGCTTCTTAAAAATGATAGTGGGGAGCTTATCTCAGAAGATTATGAGACGTTCAACTTATTAAATTACATGTTCTCTTCAGTTTTTGCGAAGGAAGGTACAAGTATTATGCCTCAAACAGAGCACTTAATGTATGGGGAAAATATTTTTGTAAAATATATCATTTTAAGTTCTGAAATTGTAAGAGAAAAGTTTGGAAGTTGGCTAGTGCTAGTCTAATATTTAAAGGAGGTGATAAACATTGTCCAGACAATTATAAACCAGTTAGTCTAATATTAGTAGTTGGAAAGGTTTTGGAGAGTGTGATTAAAGTTGCATGGCAGAGCCACTTAAAGCAGTTTGGTATAGTGTCAATGAGCCAACATGGTTTCAGTAAGGGAAAATCTTGTTTAACAAATCTGCTGAAATTCTCTGAGTATGTTACTTCAAGAGTTGATGAAGGAAATACTGTGGATTTGGTTTATCTTGATTTACAGAAACCATTTAATAAGATGCCTCACAAAAAACTTCTTACAAAAATAAAATCTGTGGGTGTGGAGAAAATGTTATCATATTGAATAGAAAATTGGCTGTAGAGTAAAAGGCAGAGAGTAGTAATAAATGGAGTTAAATCTGACTGGATCACAGTTACAAGAAATGTGCCTCAGAGCTCTGTGCTGAGTCCTCTACTATTTGTGATTTATATTAATGATATTGACTCTAGAATAACTAACAAAATATTGAAATTACACATTAAGATTTTTGGGATGGCTAACTATGTCAAAGATGCTGCAGATTTACAGGGATATTTAGATCATTTGATGCAGTGGGCCAATACGTAGAAGATGATGTTTAACTGTCCAAAATGTAAGGTGGTTCATGTAGGTTTTCAAAATTAAAATTATTGTTACAATTTGAATGGAAATACTTTAAATACTGTGGTTGAAGAAAAATATCTTGGTGTTGTGATAGAAAAATCACTTAAGTCATCTAAACAGTGTACTGTATAGAAATATTGAATACAAGATAAAGGATATTATTGTTTCACTGTATAGATCACTTGTAAGGCCTCATTTAGAGTACTGTGTAAAGTTTTGGGCTCTCTTCGTCAAGAAGGACATTGAATTGTTGGAGAAGGTTCAGAGAAGAACCACTAGGACGATACCTGAGATAGTGGGATTGTCCTATGAGAAAAGACTAAAATCTCTAAACTTGTTTTCTCTGGAGAGGAGAAGGGTAAGAGGGGATTTGATTGAGGTGTTTAAGATTATTAAGGGTGTTGATAATACAGATCCATCAAACGTTTTTGTGTTTAGCAGTGAAAACATTGGGACAAGGGGTTATAAATTGAAGTTTTGGCAGCACAGGAGTCGTCTGCAGTTTAGACAGTATTACTTTTGAAACAGGGTGGTTGGCTTTTGGAATGAGCTTCCTTCATGGGTGGTGGAGGCAGAAAATTTAACCGAGTTCAAGAAAAGATTGGGTGAATAAATACGTAGTAAGGGGTGGTTATAGTTGGGAGCTGGAAAGGACATTCTTGATGGACCAATAATCTTATTTTTTGCCCCTTTAAAATTTTTATGAATTTTATAAGAAAAGGAAACGGAAATAGGTTTAACCACTATTTTAGAGAAAAATGGGAAACCAGTTTTAATTCTTGACTTAAAAACACATTTTGTTATTACATAGGTAATTTACCTATTAAAACATAATATAGAATTTCAGTTAAAGAGTCATCATGTGTCCTTATTGAATAACCATCAAATAAACAAAGTATACAAAATTAAAGATCCACATTTTAAGAATAGTAAACTAGATTCTATTCTTAAGTCAAAAGACAATTTAATTTAATATATTTATTTAAATATTTACACTTTGTATTTCTTATCATTAGTAAACTTCAGAAAAAAAAAGTGAAATCATTTCTGCTGTATTATGACAAATATATATATCCATGGAATTATAAAAAGTAAAATGTTTAAATGTTACTAATTTTTTAACCTAAGTGTGTTAGTTTTACAATTAGTTTCATGTTTTCATATATAAATGGACTCGTGTATGAATTTCTGTAAATATAATTAATACTAAAATACTCAAGATTAAAAATTTGTAAACTTATCAATGAAAAACTTTAAAAATAATATCTATATTATCTATTTCTTAGTTACAAGAAATATATTTTAATTGTAGAAATATTTTACTATAATTTATATCGTTCAAAACTAAATAATCCTAGAAATAAGGTAGAGCTTTCACACCAACAGCGAATTTGTAAAAATGTAGTTTGTTTGTTTGTTTTTTAATTTCGCGCAAAGCTATATGCGCTAGCCGTCCCTAATTTAGCAGTGTAAGACTAGAGGGAAGGCAGTTAGTCATCACCACCCATGACAACTCTTGTGCTACTCTTTTACCAACCGTCACATTATAACGCCCCCACGGCTGAAAGGGCGAGTATGTTTGGTGTAACGGGGATTTGAACCCGTGACCCTGAAATTGCGAGTCGAGTGCCTTAACCACCTAGCCATGCCAGGCTAAGAATGTAGTATTGATGTTTGTATGTTAGAAATATATTTCTTCCTTTATCAGGAGAGAATAATTATATTTTAACGGTAGAGTAAGTGAGCTTCTGTTTCATTATATAAGACTTTACAAATCGGAAATAAAATACTACACAGCCAGAAATATCTAAATATATTTCTTCCTTTATCAGGAGAGAATAATTATATTTTAACGGTAGAGTAAGTGAGCTTCTGTTTCATTATATAAGACTTTACAAATCGGAAATAAAATACTACACAGCCAGAAATATTTAAATGCTTGCTGATACTTTATTTTTCAGAAGAAGAATAAGATAGACTTCTACATATTCATTTCGGAAATAATTACATAACTCCGCATTTTATTAATTTACAAATGCTGTGAATCAAACTTCCATGTTCATTGTTAACATAGTTAACAATTGACGTTTTCTTTGTAGTCGCAACTTTGGATACTTTCATTGAAGTACAGCCCTTGAGGGCAGGCTTGTTCTTTTCCTGCTCCTTCTGGACCACATTCAACAAATTTGGAGCAGTCAGATGGAATTCGACGAAGTCCACTGGTTTTGCCTCTGCAGATATCGCCATCTTCTTCATGCTGTTTTTCACTGGAAGCTGGAATTAAAACAATAGAATATTTGAAGGGTAACTCATCTTGGTAAACTTAAGGAAATTCGATGGTATTATGGAAACACTAACTCTAATACTCTAAAATATTGTATAAATATATATATATTTATAATAATGAGTTAATTATTGTATACTTCTATTAATGTTGAAACGTAAATCGTTATTATATATATATCCTGCAAACATGATTTTATGAAAAATGCTAACTAACACAAAATAATAACTATTATTTCAATAACACGAGTTGCTCTCGATAACAAAGAATCGGAACAGCATATGGAAATAGAACTAAAAGGATACAAGCTACAGTGCGGTTATTGAGGTTTCCTATTGGTCATTGATATGGATATCTATAAAATTAATGGTTCTTCTGATCGACTGTAAAGAAACTATATGAATCAAAAGCAAAAATTAATTAAGTCATTTCTACCCATCAAACTAAGAGAATATAGATCATAAACCAGATCACCACAAAACTAAAATTTCTTCGCAGTAAGCTGAATAGAAAAGTTTATAGATTAATTCACCTGAAAAGAGAAAAGTTAAATGTGTATTGACTAGAATTTATTGAAATATAGGTTGACTGATTGTAAGTGTTCCTCTGATACTAAATACAATTATCACATTCAAGAAACCAGGAAGGAGAAAATATTTGTTTCCTTACCTGCTAGAGTACAATCACAGCCTTACCTGCTAGAGTACAATCACAGGGTGTGCGACTTACCTGACAACTGTGATTGTACTCTAGCAGGTAAGGATCTTGACAGGGTTAAACTTGAGACCAGTTGGACAAGTCTTTTTACAGGCTTTACCCTCAGTTGTACATTGGTAGAAGGCTCCGCAATCATGAGGATCAGCCACCCGACATGCACAGGAAGGACATTTAACGTCGGGGTTAACGATACAGGTTGGGTCAGGATCTGGAACTTCAAGTTAATCATTCATCTAAGTATTATGGTTGTTATCCTTACTTTTGTATTACACTACTGATTTAACTTACTGATAATATTTTAACTGATAAAACTGAAACAGAGAGAAATCTAAAGGTTTTGAAATATGTTACTGAGCTTTACCTGGGTCAACTCCACAATTGTGGACGTTTCTTGGCCAATCACAGACTTTGAGAAGAGGGTTAAAGTAGAGAGATGCAGGACAATCCTTCAGATAGGCGATACCATTAGAACAGTGGTAGAACTTGGTACAGTCGTCTTTCTTAGAAAAGAGTCCGTCTAGGGTTTGACAAACCGGGTCTCTAATCCATCCATCTATAAATGAAAATTCAATGAAAGTGAGAGAGTAATTAAATATTATATATATACGTATCTAAACTCTCAGTAAGTCCGAGTTCATTTTAGAATAAAGTTACTAAAAATGTTATATACAATCTTAAAAAAATATTTATATTATTGGTCATTAAATCAATTGAAAATTGTATAGAATGTTTGTAATTATGGAAATGCTTTATTTAACATTTAACGAAATAGAATTTATGTAATTACCGCAACCATCGTCAGTAGAAACACACAGCTGCTTATCTTTATCAAACTTCTGCCCCCATGGACATTTCCTGACGAGGGCAATGCCGTTGATACACTCCACATACTTGTTACAATCTCCAGGGAAAATGTATTTCCCTACGGGCATTTTACAGAGACTGGGATCTCCAACATCTGGACAATCAACATTCTCTGGATGATCACATACCTTGGTGTTCTTATTGAAATACAGACCATTAGGACAGTACTTCGTTTCTCGGACTCCATTGTTACACTTGAAATAAGCTCGACAATCGAATGGATCTTCGGAGACACACATTGAACATGGACACCAGGGATCTACAGGTTTTAGTGTAGTGGTTGGTTTGCAGGCTGAGGAGGAAAAATTCGGTGTAGACACAATTTATATGATTAAATACATGGAATACTTAAGAACACTTTAACATCGTCCTCAATATTTGTCTAGCATGATAAACAAAGTAGTAGGTAATGAAAACGATGTTTTTACTAACTGTGAACATATTAGTGAAAACTTACTTGGAACAGAAGGATCACATTTGGCGATACAAGGCCATTCACACCTTTCTTTCTCCACACTCCAATGGAGGTCAGCAGGGCAATCTTTCAGGTAGGCAATTCCATTCGAACAGTGCCAGAAACTTCCACAGTCAAATTCGTTCTTAAACATACCATCGTTTCTTGGACAGTCGATTTTCCAACAACGGACGTTCCCTGGATAATCACAAACTTTGGTGTTTTTGTTAAAGTACAGACCAGGTGGGCAATAGAGTAGTTCTCGGCGTCCATTTTGACATCGGTAATAGGCCGAACAGTCAGTGGGATGAGGTGTTACACAACCACTGCATCCACATGGATTTTGGGTGGTCTGGATACTAGTAGATTCCGTAGGACAAGCTGAAGGGAACCATTATTCAATAGGTGATGATCATAAAGCAATTTCAGAGTAATATGATTAAAGTAATTTTATTTTATTTTGTTGCTATTTTATAATATACGTAAAGTAAGAAAATCAGTCATTGAATGAGGATTATTCATTTATATTCATTTTCTTCTAGGGGCAATTAAAATATGCATATGTGTATTTTATTAGTTTTTTAAGGACAGTCTTCAAACTCGAAAAGAACAATTGTTAATAAAAAAAGAGAAATCCACTTTTTTTTTAGTCTTGAACTGTTTTGGAGTGACATTGGTGTTGTTTTTGTAATTATCATTAATAATAGGAGTGTTTGTTTGTAATTAAGCACAAAGCTACGCAATGGGCTATCTGTGCTCTGCCCGGGTATCGAAACCCGGATTCTAGCGTTGTAAGTCCGCAGACATACCGCTGTATGCCACTGGGGACTAATAATAGGATATTTAAAGTAAAACTTTTTTAAATTATAGTTTATTTCATTAAACAGTGCTTTCTAGGTGGCTCAGCGTTAACAGTGAAAATATGTAATGCTAAAATGTGGGCTTCGATTCCTGTGAAGGGTACATTGCGCACAATCTCTGTAGATCTTTATGATTAACAGTAAAACCTGAAAACAGTCTATGAAAATAAGTTTAAATAAATTTATACTTTCTTGAACAACCCCAGTAATTGACTTACAATAACCATATTTCAGTTCTACAGGATATTCATATACTCACGTGGAACAGTGGGGTCACACTTGGCAAGACACGGCCATTCACACCTGTTTAAGGCAACACTCCAATGTAAGCCTGCAGGACAATCTTTGATGTACGGAATTCCATTAGAACAGTGCCAGAAGCTACCACAATCGTCATCATTCTTGTACATCCCGTCAGGAAGGGGACAGATGAACTTCCAGCAGCGAACGTTCTCTGGGTGATCGCAGACTTTGGTGTTCTTGTTAAAGTGAAGACCAGAAGGGCAGTAGAGTAGTTCTCGTTGACCATTTTTACATCTATAGTATGCTGAACAGATGCTCGGGTGAGGTGTCATACACCCATCACACCCACAAACAGGCTTAGTTACCGTTGTTGTCTGTTCAGTTGGGCAAACTATAGTACAGAAAAAGTCGTAATAAATACATTACTTACAAACAGCTATCAGCTTTTGGTTTGTTCTAAATAATTTTCATTTTTAAAAACGTTTAATAAAGCACACTTGCATATAAAAACATATGATGGCATTAAGGTACATTCAGCGCACATGTAAATGAAGTCAGCCACAAAAGACCTACTTGGAACAGAAGGATCACATTTGGCGATACAAGGCCATTCACATCTTTGTCTCTCCACACTCCAGTGTAGGTTGGCCGGACAATCCTTAAGGTATGGAATATAATTGGAACAATGCCAAAACGATCCACAGTCGTTTTCGTTCTTAAACATCCCGTTTTTGCTCGGACACTTGAAGTTGTAACAACTGACACTATTTTTGTAGTCACATTTTTTGGTGTGCCTGTTGAAGTACAACCCAGGAGAACACGTGTATTTAACACGAATTCCATCTTTGCAGCGATAGTAAGAATCACAGTCTGTGGGGTGAGGAGTGAAGCAACCATCACAGTCACATTCTGGGAGCTTCGTTGGTGGTATTGAAGTCGGTGGAGGACATACTATTTGAGAATGAAAACAGTTAGGTACAGAAAAAGATACCATTTCTGTCTTGATCTTGTTTAAAACCCTGTTCCGAAATTTTATTTAATTACTAATAATTTATTTTAGGACCTCCTACAATATTCGCAATAAAAAATATTATTATTCTTTATACTTAAAAAGAAATCGAAAAATAACCGCGTACTAACATTAATTACATCTTGCTGTGTCTTCACAGTGTATTTCTTGTACATTTTCCTTCTCTTAGTACAAATTGGATTAACATTCTGTGAAGAATATGCACTGACTTTGACCTTTAGTGAGTTTCTTAGTTGTCTTACATAATATCGAATTATTGTTGCCTGGTTGTACGTTTCAGATTTTACAACACATAAGTGTAAAAGCATGCGAATAAGAACTTTGGACCTTAAATGTGTAAATTATTAACTGAGCGATGTCATACCTATTGAAACTTTGGTACATCGAGCAATGCAGGGCCATTCACAACGTTGCAGGGCTTCACTCCAGTGCAGATTGGCTGGACATTCCTTCAAGTAAGCGAAGCCATTACTGCACTCCCAGTAAGAACCACAGTCGTCATTGTTTTTAAACTTGCCATTGGGCAATGGACAAATGAATCTATCATTATTCCCGCAGTTTCCATCTTTAGCATGAATACAAGTCTGTTGAGCTTCATCAAAAACAAGGCCAGAAGAGCATTGGCCATGATAGGATTTTCCAAATTCACAGCGATAAAACTTGGTACAGTCATTTTTGTCAGGTATGAAGCAGCAGTCACAAATGCTACAGTCTGGACAAGGCTTCGGGTCGGGTGGAATTGGTGTTATGGGATTTCCTAAAGTAAAATATATAAAAGAAGTTTCTGTTAAATCCAAGGTGTTGTGTTAGACAAGTCATATGATGGTAAAAGTGGAAAAAAGTTATTTCGTTTTTTTCCCTTATATATAAAGCACTAAAATCAAGCTTACCACAGCCAGCTCTATTGGGCCAGTCGCAGACCTTCAATTTTGGATTAAAGTGCAGATCTGCTGGACAGTCCTTAATATGAGGAACTCCATGATCACAGTGGATGAACTTAGTGCAGTCTTTATGTGGGAAAAGACCAACTGGTTCAGGACACACTCCTGGTTTATTACATACGACATTCTTCTCGAAATCACAGTTCTCAATCTTCGGGTTGAACAAAAGGCCAGGAGAGCAGCGTTCGCTGTAAGAATTTCCATTTTCACATCTGGTGAAGGCTGCACAGTCAAGTTTGTCAGGGATTAAACAACATTCACACAGGTCACATATTCCAATTGGCGGAATTGGTGTTGGACATGGTCCTAAAACCAAAAAAGGCAATATTATTAATCCTTCTCAAATAGTCTATATGTTGGTTTTGAATTCTATGAAGACTTTAATATTAGTATATATATATATATTAATTCTCAAATAAGTTCTTATAATACGCAATTTATTTTTACGCTACATTCACGTACGAAAGTAATTCAGACATATAATGCTATTTATGGAAAGTATATTATGTAATATAATTTTAATAAGCTATTTATAATAACAGCTCAAGATCTTGTACTGAACTTCGTTATTTCCTTACCGTTGCAACAAGCGTTCTCTGGCCAATCACAAACTTTTAGAACTTTGTTGAAATGTAGCCCTGACGGACAGTCCTTGATGTGTGGTTGCCAGTGGGCACAGTGAATGAACTTGGTACAGTCGTGAGGGTGAGGGAAGAGACCAGATTCAGATTCACATTTACAACCAGGAACTGGTTTATCATCACAGTCAACGTTCTCGGGAAAGTCACAGTTTTCTATTTTAGGGTTAAATAGAAGTCCACCTGTACATCTTCCATGATATTTTTGATAAT
>NW_013671800.1:19879-27509 GCF_000517525.1 Limulus polyphemus | reverse complement strand
TTCCACGTTTCTGGCATAGTCACAATTTTCGATTTTCGGGTTAAAGCGAAGACCATCAGCACAAGTTTGCTTTATAGCATTACCGTTAATACAGAGGGTGAACTTGGAGCAATCCTTGGGATCAGGGATGGCACAACAATCACAAGGACATTCATTCTTGGATGGATAGGTGATAAGTCCTGGAACCGTAACTATTCCAAAGACAATATAAGTAATAAATAACTTATTTAAATTCATTAAAGGTAATGACAACAGAATAAACTTGTGTGTGTGTGAGTGTGTGTGATTTTCATTCATCAGGCAGTCTCCTGTTTTACATTACGATTGTAAAATTGCTTTTGATTTTGGTTCTGGTTTCTAGAATACAACCATTACTTTTTACAAGAAACACTTTTTATTAATTTTTAGGATGATTTTCAAAAGTATTTACAAACTTTTAAGGAGTAACGTACAATGATAATATTCATTATAGAAATACGAATAAATGCTATTATAATACAAGAACTACTGCCTTGATTTTAATTATTAATGTGCTAACTAGTGTATATTTAGACGAACTGTATGCCTATTAAATGTAAATATGCAAATGTAACATAATCCGTCTAATTACAGGAAAGACATGGATATATATAATCCTATTTCCAATACTTTACACCTATGCATATTTTATTTCTGTTATAGTTGATAACTAGAAGAATAAAATTACTTACTGTTTCGGGGCGGGTCCGGCCAGGTACAGCACATTGTGACGGGGTCAAAGCTAAGTCCCTCGGGACATTTCTCTATTCTTGGGATTTTATTAATACAAATCAGATAATAGGTGGTGGTGCCAGGAATTGGAAACTTTCCATTGGGCTGTGGACACTTAGGATCAAGTTCACAGTCAACGTTTTGTTTATAGTCACAATTTCCAATTCTTGGATTGAAGTAAAGCCCTTCGCTACAACGTTTTTTGTACAGGATACCTTTCTCGCAGTACGTATAGGCAGAACAGTCGTTCTTATCCGGAAAAAAACAGCACTCACAGTTGCATACGTCTTCGGGTTGTGTGGGCGTAGGGGTTGGTTCAGGGCAGGGTCTATTTTTTTCTAAAGTTTTTAAAAATGCCCATTAAAATTCAATAAAAGTAACTAACTTGCCGAACAAAAATACTCATCATGTTTATGAGGTACAAAAATATAATCATCATGTTTATGAGGAATATTATATACTATACTTGCCGAACAAAAATACTCATCATGTTTATGAGGAATATTATATACTATACTTGCCGAACAAAAATACTCATCATGTTTATGAGGACAAAAATATAATCATCATGTTTATGAGGTACAAAAATATAATCATCATGTTTATGAGGAATATTATATACTATACTCTGCTGTTTGGGAAAAACATTCTTATATTCGATTTTAAGTGTTAATCAGTATCGCGTATTCAATCAAGCGAGTCTTCTTACAAGTTGTTAAATATGTATTTGGAAAACCATTATTTGCGTTTATCTTTAAAAGGATCGTGATTATCAATATGACTACTCACCACAGCAAGCGTTCTGTGGCCAGTCACAGACCTTAAGCCGTTCGTTAAAGTGGAGATTAGCAGGGCACCATTTGTGATATGGAATGCCATAAGAGCAGTGGAAGAATCTTCTACAGTTGTCCGGGTCTTTGAAGAGTCCATATGGTTCAGGACATTCAAAACAGCCAATGTCTGGTTTGGCAGTTGTAGTTGTTGTTGTTGTTGTGGTGGTGGTTATTTCTAAATCGAAAGTAATATTATTTTGAAATTAATAATTTTTTTTTTGCACATTTTGTTTTATTTATTTATTTTTGGTTAACCGTAAGAAATTCTTAAAATATCTTAACAAAAGTAATTCAAAGATGATAAATTAGAAAATAGTTGTGATAAAGGTCCCGATTAAATGGAAAGATGAGGTTAGACAGTGAATTAACTTTCATCTGTATATACACTCAGTATTATTTTTGATATACCACCGAGAATCTTTGGTAAAATATACTTGTTTGTAATTAAGCACAAAGCTACACAATGGGCTATCTGTGCTCTGCCCACCACGGGTATCGAAACCTGGATTCTAGCGTTATAAGTCCGCAGACGTACCGTTGTGCCACCGGGGGGTGTAAAATATACTAAGTATATGTTTTGTTTAGATAGAAATTACGAAGACATTTAAAACTTAATACGGTCTTATACAAGTTTATGAAACATATAATGGTATGTTTCCATAAATTGTATTCGATAGGAGATGTTCGAAATTAACATCCAACTTACCACATTTGACATCCTCCTTAAGGTTACAAGTTCCCAGTTGGACATCAAAATATAGACTGTTTCCACACCATTCTTTATAGGCGATTCCCTTGACGCAACGATAAAATGAACTGCAGTCTGTCTTGCTAGGATACAAACAGTGGCAGGCCTTGATTGGACAGGTGATTTCAGTTGTTGGCTGTCCAAGATTAAATTCTGGTGTTCTTAAAACCTGTTTGGACCCTGGAATTAAAGTCATGAGTAAAATGTATATTTTTATAAGTTTAGTAATGATTCCTATATTGTTGTTTTATTATATTACTTTTAAAACAGTGTTCATTTAATTATAATTGTTCTTAATGAGTGTAGTTAATACATAGTTTTATTTGCTAAAGAATAACGGATTAACTACGATTTCAATATTAATAAAATTAGTTTTGAAGATGAAACATGATAATATCATAAAAGCCACTAGTTAAAAAAGTAAAATACATGCTATTACTTTACGTGGAGTGATATGAATTTACGTTTTAAATTATTTGGCTCTTCTTATAACATGAGATGTACACAAGGTGGTCCAACTTCTTATTCTTAGTATAAATGCATTAGTTGAGTTTAAACATTTTGTTTCATGTTATTTCAGTAGAGTTGTTTTATAACGTTTATTGACGCATTTAATATCCGAAATGTGCACTTACGGCGGAAAGCATTAGTTAAGGCTAAATGGTTAATTAGTTTGTTTCATAATATTTCAGGATATTTTATTATCACATATATTTAAATGTTTACAATGTGTATCAGGTAGTTAAAGTATTATCTTGAAAGGAAAGCTTACTTTAACCTTACTAAGAATATTCGATATATTTTTTTTATCTTTACGTTATAATTTTTAAACAGTATTAGCTAGTATAATAAAATATATATATACTATTTATTGCGAAGTTTCAGTAATATTACCTTGTTTGCACCCTGAAAAGGCAGGCCAATCACATATTCTGGTCATTCGACTGAAGTGAAGACCGGAAGGACAGATTTTCCTTGTTCTATTCCGACCCTCACAGTTGTAGTAGGTGTGGCATTCAGAAGTTGCATAGTAACCATCCTCATCGGGGCAGACAAAGTCCTCAACATCATTGTCTAACACGCTAGCGAGAGTACCTGAAACATAAAGTGTTTCCGAATAAGGTATTTACTTTAGATTTAGATAACCACGTTAAAATTGTGTTTTATTATATACGAGGTAGTTAGATCTTATTCAACCATTGATATTCAGATATTTCTCAGAAGGAATTTCAACCCGAAGAATCATAAAAAATACATCATTAATGTTTCATTTTAATAAAGTTTTCTTTAAAAAAAATCATGGCCAGGTGGTTAGGGCGCTCAACTCGCAATCTGAGGGTCGCGGGTTCGAATCCCCATCCCACCAAACATGCTCGCCCTTTCAGCCGTGGGGGCGTTATAATGTGACGGTCAATCCCACTATTCGTTGGTAAAAGAAGTAGCCCAAGAATTGTCGGTGGGTGGTGATGACTAGCTGCCTTCCCTCTAGTCTTACACTGCTAAATTAGGGACGGCTAGCGCAGATAGCCCTAGTGTAGCTTTGCGCGAAATTCAAAAACAAACAAAAAAAAACTTAAACGGTCCGACATCGACTCTTCTATTTCCATAATTGTTCTCACGTTCGTGTAATCTTCTCTGATGAGAAGAACTCGGTTTATGAAGCTAGCTATTTCTTGAAATCCGTATCGTTTTTATATAGTATAAACTATCCCTTGCTAACGAACATATAGAGGGATTCTTCTGAATCAAGATGTGATTGTTTATCCACTTGTAAAAACGGCCTTCAATTTCTACACACATATCTTGCCCCTTTTTTAAAAACGTTTAGAGTCAAATCGTGTTTAAACTTTAAATACATTGAATACTTAATCTTGTTTAATCTCGAATTTAAGCCCATCATTTTCTTAGGTCAATTACAGTAAATGATTCTTAAAGTAAGGACGTCGTTGTTAATATGATAAAAAATGATAAACTTTGAAGAACTAGTTGTTAACTTACTTTTATGCTGCTAATCTATTGTTGTCTTCGGTGAAGACATGACAATATATGTTAGGTCGTCAAGAAATTAATGTCGCGTTTTGAAACACTTTCATTAACCTCCCCCCCCAAATAAACAAACGTACATCACGTATTGTAGTTAAACGAACCGCCTAAACGTCACATTAGTTTAGCCAAATACAATGTGTAAAGAATATAAAAGTAGTTTATGGAAATGTTTTGAACGTTCGTAAGTGTCAACGCTGGTTCAGCAAATTTCATTCAGGTGACTTTAGCCTTAAAAATTGTGATGGCAGGGGCTGACATGTTGGAATTGATATTGATGCTCTGAAGACGCTTGTTGAATCTAACCCAAGGCAACACACTAGTGAAATGGCCCTGAAATTGCATGTCTCTTATGAAACAATACGTAAACATCTAACGAATATAGGAAAACTCCATAAAGAAGGTGTTTGGGTGCCTCACGAACTATCCGATGATAATCGTTTCCAACGTGTGAACGTTGCTTCGTCTCTTCTGGCGCGTAATGCGCATGAACCATTTTTGGACAGAGTTGTCACCGGTGATGAAAAAATGGATTCGCTATGCGAATATTAAACGCCAAAAACAATGGCAACACTTCAGTCTCTGTTAACTTCTCTTTAAACAAACACTTTGTCTTGTAGAAAGATTTCTCCATTTATAACGAAATACAAAAAGTACCACTGACATAGACTTTTCAAAAAATAAATCTATGGCATCTACTCATATGATCATGTAATTTAGTCTGAGCTCAACAAGTAGAATATTCGTCCAGAAATAAACACAAGTCGTAAAAAAAACACACTTTGATTATTACACCAACTGTAACGGAATGACTCAAGATGTAACTACTTCTATATTTATCTTCAGAGAAAGCAGTTGAAACTAATACAAGTTAAGTTCACTGGGACAGAATCGGAATGAAACTTAACTTTGCCGAGAATTATACCACAAAATCCTATGTTCTATTACGACAACCAGTACACCTTCTTATAATCAACATCAAAGATAATTCACGATACTATTGAAGAAGTCAGCCAGATGAGAAGAAAAGAGATGGAGTGACCAGCTTCTCAGTTCGTGAGGTAGGAGTGAATATATTTTATGTTTTATTTATATACCCTACTTTTACTCACCATGGTAAAAATTGATATTATTGTTGTTTTAATAATAGGTTTTAGGAGAGGGGGAGACATCCTAAGTTAATTTTTTGAGAGAATATTTTGCTCTAAGTGCAAAGCTCGATTGAATAATAGTGTAGTATATAGATTTATAAGGTTATAGAGGGTTATAATTGTATTAATTTGAAACTAGTGTCTCTGATCTATATTGATAAATTATTGTAAACTCGTGTATGAATTGATCATTATCTAGCAAGTAAATGTCGTTTTTATTTCTAACCTTACTACTAAAATGTCTAAATCCTTCCAGTGTACACTACAAATTCTTAAACACAGCAAAATGTTTCCTCAGCACTTCTTTACATTAAATGTCTTGTAATGTTACGTTTTATTCATGTTTTCACATCTAATTAATTTCCTTTAATTAAAAGAACACGTTCTCAGATTATCTTTCTGTATTTGCCTTTGAGAAAAGTATACAAATTCACATACTAAATATATATACATATAGGAGCAAATACAATGTTCTGCACAAACAGTAAAGCATTGTTTGCTCGATTACCGTTAACAGTATGGATTCATCTGGTTTCAAGTATATCTCCGTGTACTAATAAAGTCAAATGTGTATAAACAACAAGCTAAACAAATATATCTCTTTTAAAAAAGCTTTTTTATTTCAGCCACCGTTTCACCGTTGCGGCTTCATCAGAGCTAGTTGTACAAAAACTGTCAACTTCCAAAATTCTGAGGAACACAACCTCATGATCCTTTATCAAAAGTTTCTGTCCAAAAATGCAAAGACTCACACACCCATCTAGAAAAATGACAGCGTTGTTAGACTTCATATACAATGTATTTGAAGATGAAAACAGTTAAGACGAAACGCTTTCCATTACATTTTATACCTGAAGTTGCTTTCACATTAATTTTGAGCAGCTTTGGTCATGTGGTCTACCAACGTTCAAAACGTACCTATGTGTGAAATATTGTCTTGTCAGAGGTGTTCGAACTTATAAAGATGCGAAAACCATATCTGCTGCTCTTCTTTGAAGTTCATAATGGCTGGAGACGGCTTGAGTGGGTAATGAAGAAAAACTTTGATATAAGTTTCACATAACAGCAAATGTACAACGTTTCGACAAGGTTTTGTCATCATCAGGCCATTATTAGTCTCAAAGTGGGTTCCTCGTCATCGAATTCTTTGAAGTTCGTTCTGAATTAGAGTTCGAGAGACACCTTGTGCATTAGTGTTTCAAAAGTTCACACAGTTGATGATAATAACACAGTTAGGGTTTCTCCTTTCTAATTGTACTTACAGATAGTTTCAAAGGTTCTCTGTAAATACCCGGGTTCTGTGAAGGATATTACAATGCATTAACATTACTATTATACGTTGAAGCCGTATATGGATCAATGAGCTATTCCAATGCGTTCTTATTGCTACTTTCAAACTCGGTATAAGTTTTACATGTTAAAAAATCCTTCGACTGATATCACACAAATTTCGACGTGGTCTGTGAAAAATAATAATTTAAGTTATTTTTGATATATTTGTAGAGTTAGACATTTAAGCACTTCACTTCACAGGTACGACTCGAAACCCGATATGAATAATGTACATACCCCCCACCCTTCACAGTCTACACACCACAGTCTCTTGTTTTAAAGTAATATTTGGCAATTACTTCAAAACTGATAAAAACAGTTTTCATTATGTCACAGAAGTCTAGTGTTAATACGTTTTCATCAACCAAAACTAAAATATTTCGACCTAAATGTTACAGTATTAGAAAGGTTTGTTTGTTGCGTATAATCACTTAAAACTACGCAAAAGCTAACAGCGCTGTGTGTACCTAACTATTTTACTGATAAACTAGAGGGAAGCCAGGTGCTAGTCAACAACACCCACTGCCAACTCTTGGGTTCTGCTAATCGAATAGTGGGATTAGACTCTTAATAACGGATTCATTCCCCAATGTGCAGTGCAAAATTGTTCGGCAATTGTAGGCCTATCCCATGTTGGAAACGAAGTGTAAATGTACTTTTCACGATCCTAAAAATTTGGATTTCTCACATTCTATCAGCACTTACACCCCAACAAGACCAATTGGGGACATATTTACAATTTTCTAAAAATTTAGATTTCTCACATACTATCA
>NW_013671800.1:18395-18997 GCF_000517525.1 Limulus polyphemus | reverse complement strand
ACAAGAAATCAAAACATATGTTGTTGATTATTCAACATTTATGAAAGAATGCTGTCGTTACTATCTTTTTAAGGAGATTAATTGTTGCGTAAAATCATTAATCACTAGAATTCTTAAAACATCCTTTTGTCAAATAATTATTTCTTAGTTTTGAACTTCCTTCATTTTTATTCAGAAACCTGGACGAGTTTTAAAAACAGTAAAGTTATGTTATTATGAATTATACTTAAGATTTAGTTATAATTTGTTTGTTTGAAGTTAATTACAAAGCTACACAAAGGGCTATCTGTGCTCTGCTCACCACGGGTATCGAAACCAGGTTACTAGCGCTGTATGTCGGCAAGACATACAGCTGTGCTACTTGGGGGAGTGGAATTATCCTTATAAAATTTTAATGAGGTGGTTGGTAAAAGTGTTTATTTCCTTGCTAATTGAATAAATTCTGATTTGAAAAAATATTCATAAAGTTTTAGAATTATATTTTCGATACGTGTGTATATAAACACACATGTTCCATTATTGTAGAGTTATGAAATAAATAGATAAATAATAATAACTTACCAAGCACCCACTTCATCATGACCCACTTTATCACCTTTTTT
>NW_013671800.1:10709-17441 GCF_000517525.1 Limulus polyphemus | reverse complement strand
TCTTACACTGCTAAATTAGGTACGGCTAGTGCAGATAGCCCTCGTGTAGCTTTGCGCGAAATTCAAAACAAAAAATTTACTCCTTCAACGTTTTTCTGCACATTAACGTTTGGGGCAGGTTTAGTCTAATTTATGATAAAATCATTTGGTAACTTTAAATCAATTTTGTAGAGTGATATCGGATAATAACTTGTAGATTTAAGTATTTAGCGAAAAATAGCATTTGCAACTGTCATAATTTCATGAAAATTTACCATGGTGACTTAAAAGTTTCTCCTTTTTAAAGAATGATATGTGTAGTAAATACCAGTACTTTATATATTTTGAAAGTAGTTTATTTTTGTTTACTATTAAACACAAAGCTAAACTATAGGCTATCTATGTTTTTCCTACAGTAGCTATGGAAACTTCAGCATTATAAGCCTTAGTTATTATAAATTAGGATATTAATTAAATCAGTCTATTCTTCATTGAGATAAAGTTCAGTTATTTCGACCAGGTATTGTTGCTGGTAGTTATTGTAGTGTAGATACCAATTTAAGAGGATATTTTAATTTGGTTTACTTGTGTGGTATTTTCCGGCGCATGGAGGTTCGAAGAATAGCGAGTTACGGAGTGTGTTTCTCTCCGAGATCTGAATGAGTTAGTTGTGGAGAAAGAGTCAAAACTATCTTTGTTACAAACACAATTAAAATCACAATACATTACACAAGAGAAAAGAAGGGCAGGTGTTTGTAGTGGGTGTGTTGAACTGGTATTGTCGGTATAATCTACCACAAAAGACAAATTCAAATGTGAAATGAAAGTAATCCCGTTAAGTTAAGCTCCAATGAACAAAACTTTATCCTATGTTAGAACTTGATCCAAAAGTTTCAACGTTCGTTTCTAGATCATTGAGAAGGTTGCATTGTTATCATCTAACTGTACCAAGGTTGTGGGGAGTCAGTAAGTGAAGTGCAACCACCACATCTATAATCAACTGATGATTGGAGACACAACCACCACATCTATAATCAACTGATGATTGGAGACACAACCACCACATCTATAATCAACTGATGATTGGAGACACAACCACCACATCTATAATCAACTGATGATTGGAGACACAACCACCACATTTATAATCAACTGATGATTGGAGACACAACCACCACATCTATTATCAACTGACGATTGGAGACACAACCACCACATCTATAATCAACTGATGATTGGAGACACAACCACCACATCTATAATCAACTGATGATTGGAGACACAACCACCACATCTATAATCAACTGATGATTGGAGACACAACCACCACATCTATTATCAACTGATGATTGGAGATGCTAATGGAGCTGCCAAACATACCTTTTAAGAAAATTTCTCAGGAAATTAGCAGGAGCTATTGGAAATTGTGCTATAACTTCAAGGTAAAAGTAGCTAGATGAAGTTGTGGGACATGAATCAGATGAACGAAGAAAGGAGGAACTGGTCAAAAAGTTGTGGGACCTTAGAGATTCTGGGATGTCTTGGGGATCAGTGCTCGGTTAAAGAAAGGTTTCTTACCAGCATTAGTCTCACACGAGAACAAGCCGCTATGTTACATAAAGAAAATTTCTTTCTCATGAAATTGTTTAATGACTTGTGAAATCTCTTGAGATCGAAATACTTTAGATTTTTGTAGTATATTTTACAGTTTCTTACTTACAGCATTTTGAATGTGTTTCCTTCTTGTAAAATTAAAATAACTGTGCTATAAACTCTTTCTTTTCAGCCGTATGATTCGTGACTATTATAGATATCAGCACTGTATGAAGAATGCAAAATAGAATTATAATACAATTATATTTTCTATTAGTTTTGTATAAAGGATTTTATTGCACTATCACGCAGATGTTACAGTGTTTTAATTGGAGTTTATTGCACTATTACGCAGATGTTACAATGTTTTAATTGGATTTTATTGCACTATCACGCAGATTTTACAGTGTTTTAGTTAAAACCGTTTTCCAATTATGTTTCACAGTCTTTGGATTTTCTCTTTTCATGATGATTGGTTGTTTAATTTTCTTCTATAAAACCACATTAACTTATTGTGTAACAATGGTAGGATTTTCTTGATTTGTAGCTGACTAAATGTGATTAGCTATTGTTTATCTTGTTAATTGTTTATTTTTTGTTATATTTGTGCGTTAACTGTAATTTCTGACTTGTGTATTATAATTTGTATTTATATCATATATGAAGGATTGTGTTTTGCTTTTTCTTCATATATTTTAATGACCTATTACTTTTTTGTTTTATATCTTTACGTAACTTTTTTCTTATTGGCTAACTGTTTTTTGTTATAAATGTTAAAAATATTTTTCTTTCTTCAATATCGCACATATCTACTCGACTTGAGAGAGAAATTTAAATAAAATTGATCACAAAAGAACAAGCTTAGAATGTTGCTGGAGATCATGTTTGGAAAGTGACAATTTTCCTTCGATATTCTAGATAACTGTGTACTTTTAGATCTAGCATGTAAAAATATCAGGTATATCAAGTATTGTTTACAATGTTTACAAGATCATGTTGCATGGAGTATGCAATAGCACATTATGAAGAAGCATTATAGAAAAATAGAAACCACATCTTCTACATGGTATGATATTTATTCTAGATGTTTAGAAACAACAATCAGGAATGGCTGAATTTTAGTAATCCTAGCGACTGATAAAATTTGATTTTTGAATTGGAAATATCAACAGTTCTTCAAAGTTGCCAAACGTAACTGTGTATTGTTTTACTCTGTGTTTCTTTATGAGCTGACTATATAGTATAAGAAATACCTAAAATATATTACAATTTGCATGAGTTCTTTTTTTGAGGAACATGTAAAGAAACGGTTCTCTTCGTAGAGTCAGTGTTTTTATCTTTAGTGTTAATAGGTTTGAAAATTTAAAACTGACCCTGTGTATGAGCGTAAAAATAAGTAGACTGTCTATGTTTATTCTCGTCAATGAATCGTGCAGCAGGTACGAGTAGGAGATATAATGAAGACAGGTTAAGTTATGTGCAAGACGTTTTCTAAATTGCAGATGTTACTGGCTTTCTACACTTTCGTCAGATGGCTAAAAACTTCACGTTCCTTGTCATTCTTAGTTAATATAAGTTTTGTTTTCGGAAAGTCAAAATGTGAATGAGAAACATCCAAATCCATATTACTGTTAACTATACAATTACTTGAACATCGGTTAGAACACTTTCCCAGCATGCAAATAATACATTCGATTACCATTATATCACAGTTTTCAGATTTTAAAAAACAAAAACTTCACTTTATAGAGCCCTGTAATACATTTCAGGTATGCTGTAAAGTAATTATCATTCTATTGGGTGTATTAATGGCTATACCGAGCTCTGTAATATAGGTCAGTGTGGGTTTGTTTGTAATTAAGCACAAAGCTACACAATGGGCTATCTGTGCTCTGCCCACCACGGGTATCGAAACCCGGATTCTATCGTTGTAAGTCCGCACATACCGCTGTGCCACTGGGGGGGCAGGTCAGTGTGTCACATTTGAGAAACAATTGCCGATTATTCCTGTGTTATTGCAGATGGTATAATTCACATATTCTTCTGCCGTAGGATCTCATTCTTACATTCTTAGCTGAAAAACTTTGAGTAGTCAACAATGTTTGAAAATATACATTATACATGAGAATCCTAACTTCAAAAAACAACAGCAACGTTGAAAACTCACATGGATTTCATTGCAATCTTTATTAAGTTGCCGTACAAAGTTAATGTAATGGACGATGGAAACAGTAAAAATCAACTCTTTTTAAAACAAATGTAATTTGTGAAACTGGTAAAGACCATAAAAGACCTAATGTCGGACGCTGGTCTTTTATGAAATGATAAGAGTTAAATAATAAAAGTTTTCTTTCTTTGCAAAAAAAGCAGTGTTCTTCAGCCTGTCGTTATGATGTTAGGTATAAGTTGAGAGAGGTGAGAAGGCGCCGTTTTTGAGCCAGTCTCTAAGTGATTAGGGGAATTAAAGTACTCTTTAAGTCTTTAGAAAATTATTGAAGTGAGCGGCCGCCTTTCTAGTTCATTTTGTGGGGACTAAGGGACCCCATGATTATGAGACAGACGTTGTAATGCAATATATGTGGAAAAATGTGCAAGGTCAAAAACGAACTGGACGTGTTTGATGAAGAAATATAAAAGACGAGATAAAAAGAAGTCCGGAAGATGTTAAAAAGAAAAATTAAACTAAGAGAGGGAAATGAATACGCCGCCAGTAAGAAACAAAATTTAGTTCCAATCTACGTGTTATTGATTATATTAATAAATAGGATTTGTTACGTGTAACTTAGTACGAGTCTCTTCCCGAAAGGAATAAGAAGAAGAATCCAAATGAAGTTGATGGCATAACCAGCGAGAGCGAAATGGGAGAAGAGCAGAATCTTAACAAAGTGGTGTCAGAAGTGTTCCATCCATAACGTCTATGTATTTTAATCTTGTTGAATTGTTTTGTTATCCACATCTACGTTATCATCGAACCAACCATGGCTCGTTCTGTTCTTCGATTCAGGATACGTAGTTGTATTGTTAAAGTTGACCTACTTAGCTACTTGTACGTTCAGAGGTACAAGTATTGACATAAATATTTCTATATTCTCCATCGTATCCTCGACACACCTCAACACAGCTTTTATCTGGAATTTTTTGGCAGCCACCAACAAACAGTACCGATAAAGTGTATGCTAAGAGTATCAGGCAATAAATAACTATTGATACACCCACCCAAATAATCTGTTCAGAGCATTTTATTCCTTTCAAGTAAAGCAAACGAATTTAGTTCTATAGATATGGATACATCAATACAAGCTAATCCTAAAACATACACCATCGCAAACCGTCTGAGTCAAGAGAGATATATTTCTACAATGATAATTTTGCTTATAGAGGAAACTTATTTAAAAAATGCTGATTTAATTGGATGACCTTTGGCTTCAGATTAAATGAAACCTTATTTACTGTACACTTTTATCAAGAAGCTGCAATACAGAAAAATACATAGATATTTTTGTTTCAATTTGTATATGACATCACAATCCTACTTACATTATTTAAACACGTGAGTTTGTTGTAAATTGTTGTTTTCCCGTTTTAAGTTATGATTTGTTTGAATCTTGAGACCATTTTTTATAAGAAAGTACTGATATAAAAGTTACAAGTTAAATGCATTTCGTTTTGGGCCCGGCATGGCCAGGTGGTTAGGGCGCTCGACTCGCAATCCCCTTCCCACCAAACATGCTCGCCCTTTCAGCCGTGGGGGCGTTATAATGTGACGGTCAATCCCACTATTCATTGGTAAAAGAGTAGCCCAAGAGTTGGCGGTGGGTGGTGATGACTAGCTGCCTTCCCTCTAGTCTTAAACTGCTAAATTAGGGACGGCTAGCGCAGATAGCCCTCGTGTAGCTTTGCGCGAAATTCAAAAACAAAACAAACAAAGCATTTCGTTTGTTGAAAATAAAATTGGGTAAAGTTTTCTGTTCTATACATTGAAAAAAAAAAAAGAATAATATATGTGGAAAACGTATTTTTGGTGTAGAAAGGGTGATTATATACAATATTCTTGTATACTTCTAAACTACCGATTTTAAGTTGTTTTTTTCTCCGATGAACGTTACATTAGTGTATTTTCTTTCTTGGAAGTTTCTTGCTTTTGCCAGTATTTTTATGTTGAAAGTAAATGGTTTCCTCTTTGATAAAGGAGGAGAATTTTCATGTTGAAATTCCCTGACTGATGTAGGAAGGACATATCGATGTTGAGAGGACAAAGGTCTCTTGATGGTGGAAGAAGATAATTTTGATGCTGAAAAGGCAAAAATCGTGGTTATTTAAATGACGTTCCCATTTGTTTAGGATGTGTTCATTGAAGTGGGTATAAAGTGGAAGTGTTCTACTGTGGACATGATGTTGGAAATGAAATTATTTTAAAATATTGTGGTTATAAAAAGTGTTTTGGGCCGTGGTTGTTTCTAACCATTCATAAAGTTTTTGTTTCCAAGGTTTGTAAAGATTAGGGTTGAAAACTCTCGCTATTCTATAATTTAAAATTATTCCTTTAGATTGTCGGTATTTTTTTATCTGTTCGATAATGTTAAAAGTATTTCACGAGTGGTGGATAGAGAAATGTCAATGATATTGATGTTGTTCCTTAGGGAAGAAATGAAGTAAATATTGTTGTCAGTTTCTTCTGATAGAGGGGTGGATGAGTATAGCCTGGCTAAACATCAAAACTCAATCCAAGTTGTTTCTTGGTTTTCATTTCTTCACACGAAAAAGATATACGTACTGTTTAGATGGGAAGGAACATAAACATGGTTAGCATCTCGTTAAGTAACCTTGGTAATGACTCTGTTCTTGTGCATCAGGGGAAGACAATATTTATGATCTTTCTGAATTTTGGTATTCGATTATTGGCTTCTGTGTCAGTTTTTTGTGTGGATTTAGAGACATGTTTATAGGTAGATACATTGGTTAGGTGTTGTTTTAGTAGAGAAGTTTTATTATTTTCGCGTGTGAGAACTACAAAACCGTTCCCTTTATCTGATACTTTGATGATGAGATTGTGGTATCACGTAACTGTTTTAGTTCAGTTCGTTCTGTAGAGGATTTAGTTCGTTCTGATGATTAAGGTGCTTAGATAGAAGAGTTTCAACTTAATGTCGTAAAATGGAG
>NW_013671800.1:8636-9709 GCF_000517525.1 Limulus polyphemus | reverse complement strand
AATTTCTACTTGATGTCGTAAAATGGAGATACTCTGTTGTATTGAGGAAGACACTGATGGTGATCGGTGTTGGCAAGAGTAGATAAGGTGCTTAGATAGAAGAGTTTCAACTTGATGTCGTAAAATGGAGATACTCTGTTGTATTGAGGAAAACACTGATGGTGATCGGTGTTGGAAAGAGTAGATAGGATCAAAGTGGTAGTGTTTGATGTTGGATATTGGGTGAATATATTGTGTTATTGATTACTGGGAGATTAATTAGATTCCTGTGATAGGGTTGGTGGTTTCATTTGGTTTGGTTTTTGTATGTTATGGTAGTATAATGTATTTTTAACTGAAGATTTGTGTCCAGAAGTTTTGTGGATGTTGTAAAAGTGATCCCAAATATAGTGATTTTACTATGTAAACCAAACCGCAGACAGTAGGCTAGACAGAGAAACTATGGCAGCTGTAATCTTGTTATGGTGACTTTTATATTCGTGATTTGTCCCACTTCTTTGTTCATAGAAATCACGATTAGGATCGTTATCTACTTTTCTTATTTGTAAGTTATGGAGAAGGTTTTTAAAGTGGCCTTTGCATATAACCTGTTTGAACTTAAAATTTTATCGGCTGTGTACTCAACCAAGAGGTGGAAATCAGTGTTTGAAGATTGATTGAATAAATCATAGTTTCTCGTAATAAAAACATTATTATTTTAAATCTGATTATATTTATTTACATCATTTTCTTATAAATGCAAATATTTAAATTGTTTTCATAACAATTTACTTTGCAAGAATGAAATCATATGAATAGCTTCAGTTTAATAGCCTTTAGTTTGTTCAGTTTTTTAAACGGTCCGGGCCGGAATTGCCAGGTGATGTAGGCGCTCGACTCGCAATCTGAGGGTCGCGGGTTCGAGTCCCCGTCACACCAAACATGCTCGCCCTTTCAGCCGTGGGGGCGTTATAATGTG
Organism: Limulus polyphemus; assembly: GCF_000517525.1. NCBI lineage: Eukaryota > Metazoa > Arthropoda > Merostomata > Xiphosura > Limulidae > Limulus > Limulus polyphemus. The sequence goes on along the minus strand of NW_013671800.1, from coordinate 8,751 downwards.
AGGGTCAATCCCACTATTCGTTGATAAAAGAGTAGCCCAAGAATTGTCGGTGGGTGGTGATGACTAGCTGCCTTCCCTCTAGTCTTACATTCGATATATTTTTTTGTTCTTTACG
>NW_013671800.1:0-7897 GCF_000517525.1 Limulus polyphemus | reverse complement strand
GTTATAAACAGTTGTGAATAGTTCTATACATGTAATCAACTTTTTTGTTTGTTAATCTAAACCATTATTTGACATATTATATATGTGTCCGGATACAACTGAAGAGTCGCTGAACCGATGATCACCAAATCTAACATGTACCCTTAGGCTCCCCGGAGAGTCGTTGTTCGGATCTTACCCTCTATGTCATCCCCTGGAGGCCTTGTGTTTTTCCTCTTTGTTTAATGAGTACGTCAGCTAGTAATTAATCATTTGTTATTGTTGGGTTATACGTTTCTGTCTTGAACAGTAGTTCCCAAACTACGAGTTTGGCAGAAAAATGAAATTGGGCAAACAAAACCGAATAATTGAAATATATATATATATGTTCAAACAGATGGGGTCGCCGAGATTCGAGTTATCTGAGTCTGAAAAAAAAAATGGTTTTGTATGCAAGATGGGTCATAAATACGTTTATTTAATCAGGTGTGCAATACAAACATAGTGTGTTATTACTGTAACCACACAAAGATGGATAAGAATGTTTACGTTATTTTAAAAGATACTTTCTTTTCATAAAGCAAGTGTTCAAGGTGTTTTTCGTCCTGATTTAAACAGAGTTCAAAACGTTGAATAACAAAGAGAAATGTTTTTACCCAATGGTGCATCAAGATTTAAACATTCCTCTCGAATTTAAGTTTTCATCACGTTAATGTCTTCAGGTTTTCGTGAAGGATCTTGTTCTTTAATTATTCCCCACACTGCTAAAAGTTGGGCTAAAAAACATATATTAATAAGCAACCCGGATCATCTAGGATGTGTCAGATAATTGTTGATGTATGATTGTTATTGTTGTATAATTTCTATATATTCTTACAACATTTTTTAACATACCTCTCTAGGTTCTCGATTGTTCCATAGTAATTGTTTGTGTATAAGTATGATAATTTTTGATATAACCTAGAATATCCGTTATGAACCTCGTTACTCAACATCATTTAACCCCACACATGATGACGTATTGAGGTATCTTCTAATCTTCGATCAGATTTACTTGAGAAATGTGAACACTTGTGTTTGAGCAAATTCGAGGTAAGTCAACAAAAAGCTATGTTTTTGTAAATGTCAAGGGTAAAAAATTTCTAAAAAACTCCACAGGTATGGCGCAAGCGTTACCTGCGTAACAGTTGTTGACAAGTAGTTATTTATATTGATCAAAGGTTAAAATTTACTTTGCGAGATAAATTTGTAACTAAGTTAAATGTATTCTTGTGTTTAAATATATATATAAAAACGAAAGTTACATGGCGATAATACAGTTGAAATTACAACACAATTAGTAATATTTTCAAATGTTGTTTTATGCTTCAAAACTATTATTATTTCTTAGGGTTATATTTTGTGTTTAGATATGTATTTGGGCAGCGGAATACGTTGGTGTGCGTGAGTAAACAAGCAGGATATTTTTGGAGTTATAAAAGTTATCTCTAAGTGTAGTGTAAACTAAATACGATCACGTGGGCTATTATTCGTAACTTGGAATCATACATACTTTAAAAAGTTACTCAAGATTTATAAGCAACTGTCTCAACACTGATCAAATAATTCTTATAAGCGAGAATATATTACATTTTAAAGCAATCATATGTGTATAATAAAAGGATTAATTTAATAAGTGAACCAGACTATCGCGGAAAAGAGATTATTTTTACTGTTCCAAAATAATAAATAGTTAATAAAATACGTGGGTAAAGTCAACATTATGTGAGTCACATTCTTAATTTCAATGTTTCATAATATAGAGAAGAAAGCCAACATCATACCCTTATGAATCAAGATATAAGTTTCTGAGGTCCTCACTAGTTAATAATATAGAGAAGAAAGCCCACATCATATCCTTATGAATCAAGACATAAGTTTCTGAGGTCCTCACTAGTTGATAATATAGAGAAGAAAGCCAACATCATACCCTTATGAATCAAGATATAAGTTTCTGAGGTCATCATTAGTTAATAATATAGAGAAGAAAGCCAACATCATACCCTTATGAATCAAGATATAAGTTTCTGAGGTCATCATTAGTTAATAATATAGAGAAGAAAGCCAACATCATACCCTTATGAATCAAGATATAGGTTTCTGAGGTCCTCACTAGTTAATAATATAGAGAAGAAAGCCAACATCATACCCTTATGAATCAAGATATAAGTTTCTGAGGTCCTCACTAGTTAATAATATAGAGAAGAAAGCCAACATCATACCCTTATGAATCAAGATACAAGTTTCTGAGGTCTTCACTAGTTAATAATATAGAGAAGAAAGCCAACATCATACCCTTATGAATCAAGATATAAGTTTCTGAGGTCTTCACTAGTTAATAATATAGAGAAGAAAGCCAACATCTTACCCTTATGAATCAAGATAGAAGTTTCTGAGGTCTTCACTAGTTAATAATATAGAGAAGAAAGCCAACATCATACCCTTATGAATCAAGATATAAGTTTCTGAGGTCTTCACTAGTTAATAATAATAGCACATTAACTAACTAGCTGGAGTCCCCGTCCTCTGGACGGAAGTTATACAAGTTCATGCTTAATGAAAGTTTATCTTAGGATATGAATATGTAATCGTAAAAAGTGCAAAAACGCCCATAAAAACCGCAAAACTGAACATTTGTATGTATCTCTCCATGGACCCAGTGAATCTCCATACCAGTGAAGATCCATTCACATCCTGCGGAGTAGTTACATGAACATACAACAGACAGTACTATTATACTTATATAGATATAAAAGTGAAATAAATTTCAACAATATGGAGTTGATGTCTTTGGTATCTATTATTTATTGTTGGCGTATTTTTAAAACAAAGAATGTTTTCAATCGAAATCCCTATATAGTTTAATTCTTTTTTGCGCAATAATTTCGAGTTTATTTAAATTAAGTTTCTGGTTTTTAAAAAAAATATATAATGTAAAAATAATTTGTTAGTTTTGAGCAAGTGTAATCGAACAATGAAAAACGAATTTTGTTCAATGACGAGAACCCACTTTGAGACTAATAATGCTGTTGTGTTATTAAGTTTCCAAAAGGAAGAATGCAGTGTTTTAGACGGCTTAGTTTTATTAAACAGCTATTCGTTAAATAATAATGATTTCAACGTTTCCATTTTTCAACTACTCTCGTTAAAGATAAAGAGGACTGTGATGACCAGTGGCCGAAAGTTACCATCAGAGTTAACATTCATGTTGTATGTAATTTATGTTTTAATTGTTCGAATACATTTGTAACATCACTGTATCTTCATACGGTACTTCATGGCATACCAAAATATCTAAACAATAAAAGTTTAGAACAGGTAAAAATACGGTGTCAATGTCGAGAAACTTAGGTGAGCAAAATGAGGCCAAGCTATTTAGTACTGTAAATACGGTATAAAAGATTAATTTTAACTATTTAAGAATTGTTCTCGTGAATATAGCTTTGTTTTTCTCTTATTATATGTTCTATAATGCACAAAATGTATTTAATTTTGTCTAGTATTTTGGGGTATAAAGGTTACTTTGTTACTGAGCATATCCCTCCTTGTAGTTCAGAGGTAAGCTTGTGGGTTATAATGCTAAAAAATCGGATTCGATAAACGCGATGGGCAGAGAACAATTAACTTATCGTGTAGCTTTGCGCTTGAAAATAAACAAACAAGCCAGAAAAAGTATTTAACCTTTTTAAGGCTTCATGCCTTAAATATTCTGCTATGTCACTGATGTTCAAAACTGTTTCGAACACTTTAAAGTGTGGATTTGGCAAGGAAAATTATGGTAATTTTATTTTGTATTATTAGGTCCTTTTTACGTCCTTCAGAACTTCATGAACTGTAAAAAGTTAAAATATTTAAGTTGAATTATAATATAAATATAATTTTCTTAGAGTGATCAGAATTCCTATAGATACAGGAAAATTGACTTTTACTACATAATCTTGAAGGTTTTTCTTCAAAGATTTTATTATATTGTGAGCTCCCCCCCCCCCCCCCCACTGGCATAGCGGTATGTCTGCGGACTTACAACGCTAGAAACCAGTATTCGATACCCGTGGTGGGCAGAGGAGAGATAGCCCATTGTGTAGCTTTGTGCTTAACTTCAAACAAATAAACAAATTCTATTGTGAATTAGAATACAAAACAGTTCCTAAAAATGTTGCGAAAGTCAGGGGACAATATATATATATATTAGTAGTGTCTTAGTTGATCGTTTACTTGCTTTGTGTGATTTTATTATCTTTACCCTTGTCACTCACAAGTTTCGCTTATGCTTTTATCATTACACCTTTCTTTGCAGAAGTGTCATAAAACTGCTTATCGCTTATTATTTGGTGATCAAACACGCGCACTTTTGCTAAGTTTTTATGATAAAACTCAATTGTTATCGACGCCAGAGCTTTTCGTGAACATTTAAATAGGATATTTCTAAAAATGTCACAAAGATAAAATGTAAAGCAACATGAAAGACTGTTAAGACAAGAATAATAAGAGACTATTGTATATACTAATACACATATTTAGAATGTGTGTATATATATATATATATATATATATATATATAGGCCCTCTCAAAGTTTCAGAGAGGCCTGGGCCACATCTATCTTTTGAAGCCCCTGGTTATAATATAAAAAACAATGATGACACATGAAAACAAGATAAGACAATCATTAGCCCCCAAAAAATTTAAACATAATTTGAAAATTTAATTTGTATATATAATTTGCAGCTCTAAGCTGATAGTGTGTGTGTGTGTCACATTTTGGTCTGATTGGGAGGCACATAAAAACAAGTCGCGAAACGTAACAAGTGGAAAAAAAATAAGTGTCTAAATTTGAGGCCTCTTTTAAGATTGAGGCCCATTTAACGGGATTTCTATTGTCAAATTCTATTACCTACCGAAAAATAAGTCAAATCTGGAGGAATCAGTTAAAAAGAGGGAAAAAATTCCAATATACACAACACTAATAATTTTCTTAATGATAACATTAAAAACCTTACTGAAGTTTACGAAACTGATAAAAATGTTGTAATTAAAAACCCTATAGAAAGTGTTTTTTCTTATGTAGAAACCTAAGAACTATTAACTGTGAATTTGAACAAATTCAGGTCACAAATTGTGTGTTTATTTCTTTAACATTAACCGTATACTAGATATACAATCCATATACAACACCGACCTATATGTTAGCTTAATTATATATGCACATTTAACTATTTTCTTACTTTTATTTCACAGATATATGACCTATCTGGGTAGTGCATAGTTCACAGAAAATCCCGTTTATGTTACATCAATATTAATTATACAACTTCAATTAGGTACTATTCAATAAACCCCCCCAATGGCACAGCGGTATGTCTGCGGACTTACAACGCTAAAAACCGGGTTTTGATACCCGAGATGGGCAGAGCGCAGATAGCCCATTGTGTAACTTTGTATTAACTTCACACAAGCTATTCAATAAATGTCATCATTTCTTACTTGAAGTTCATGTAAAATCTTTACCAATGGTGCTGTTATGAATTTCATTTTTGATAACTTATGTCACGATACAAGTCTTTGCATGTACACGTATACCAATGGCTAATCAAATAAATATTATTAGAACTTTCCGAAAGAAGTGGTAATTCCGTGGGGGAGTACGTCAGCCAAGGAAATCCTGCAGTTCGAATCAAATAAATGTTTATACCTGGAAAAGTAGAGTACTTTTACTTCATATGCTATTTTTCGAGGCCTGTACGTTTTGAATTTTTAATAGGTAGGCAATGCTTCAAAAATCACAAACACGCAAATCAAGGTTCTTATAATTCAGATTTATATATTCACCTATTCATATATTGGCTTTCCTTTAACCCACTGATTTTACGTTCAAATCATGTTGCTTTTCCTTTAACCCACCGAGTTTACGTTGAAATCATGTTGCTTTTCCTTTAACCCACTGATTTTACGTTGAAATCATGTTGCTTTTCCTTTAACCCACTGATTTTACGTTGAAATCACGTTTACACTTCATCTACGGATACATTCTTATCAAACCAACGGTTCAACGAAAAAGTAAAATTAGTTTTAAAAGAATGGTTATCAACATTAGTTCTAATTCTATTTTAAAATAAGAAATATACTTTTGAAAAACACGAGTTTTACAGAGTATTACATTAGTAATGATTTCTTATAATCAGTCGCCTACAGCGTTGTTATTCCATATTGTATTATACTTAAAATCAAACCATTGTTTTGTTTCTCCACCATGTATATGTATGTGTGTGTGTGTGTGTGAGAGAGAGAGACGTATTAGTTATTTTCCTGTTTATTTGATATATGTTACTACCAGCTAGAAGACCGAAACGTTCTGTTAACTATTTTAACACCTATCCAAATTTTGTGAGCATAAACGCCGAATTCCCTGACAGCTCAGCGGTACGTATATTTAGCAAATAACGTGATCCGATGTATTATGGATTATTTTCTAAATTACGCATGCGCATTTAAGGGTGACGAAGTATATCTTAGATATTATCCAATAATTGTATTCATAACTGACGCTGTTTACAAGATTTATTATAACTGCAAGTTACGTGACGAATAAGCACAGATCAAGTGATTGAAACACCTTAAAATAGTCTCTTCACTTCAATTAATTATTAAGGTGTAATTGGAAGCTATGCTAGCATTGACAGACATGATTTTAAGAAAATACAGGGACTTTGGTTAAAAGTATCATTAAATACGGTAGTAATTAATAGAAGGGATCGTCATGTTACAAAATGGCGGCCATAAAAATCGCCCATTTAAAACCACCTTTAAAATGTCTGAATATTGATAACGATTATTTCACAGTATTGACTAAACAAAACTAGTTAATTGTAATCAAATGCTAAGAGTTATTTTGGTAGACTTCGATTCTCGAACACCAGTTGTTGTCGTTTGTTTTAGGAAAAGCTGTTCAATGGGTTATCTGTGCTGTGTTCGCCATCGGGACCGAACCCCGAAGCAGTGGTGTAGCAAGAGGGGGGGGCATGGGGGCAGTCGTCCCCGGGCGCAGGTGTGAAGGGGCGCAAAATTTCCTCTGGCCTATAATGCCTATTAATCAATAATTCTGCCCTCCCTAGGATATAGCGCAACTCCTCTACGTTTAGTAAATACGACACAGTGTTACGTTATTTGTGTGTATTACGCTTGCAGTTTTAACTTTTAAAAGCCGCCGACTGAAATACAGTGAGACCGAATGGACGTACAGAAGTAAAATACACTGTTCCATCATTCATCTGTAGATCAAATACAAGTCCTAGAGTACAGCGTACAAGTAAGTGTATGTTCAAGAAAAAGAAAATACGAGATTAATGTAACATATTAACTGGTGTGCAAGATTGGCAATATATGCAACAGGCAAGGCCTAGATCTAGATCTAGTAAACATTATAGGCCTAATGTAGTGGTTTGTAATTGTACTGGCTGATTGTAAATCATGTCTTACACCAACTAATGTATTAGACTTTAGGTCTAATTGCAGTTATAACTATTTCTAGACCCTAGGTGCATCATCATATAAATTGTAGCTTATATTATAGGCATACTTAGATCTATGCTAACTATTAAACTAGGCATTGCACTGGGACACATCTAATGACTGAGTTAATAGATCTAGATGTAACATTTGTTCTAAAAGTTAGGCCTAATAAATCTAAATCTAGAATTAATGAGGCAGAGTTATATCTAGATCTGGGTAGATTTAATACAAGGTGCTTTCAATCTATGCACCCAAATCTAAGGTCTAGTTTAAATGTATAAAGCTAATTTTCTGTCATTATTATTACATCTAGATCCAAACCTAAGACTAAAAAGATGGAAATAATAGGTCTAGCATTAATGTTAGATCTAG
>NW_013671799.1:55640-58716 GCF_000517525.1 Limulus polyphemus | reverse complement strand
TTTACGGCAAGAAATAAAGGAAGTTTACTTGAAGAATAAGTTATGGTAAACTGGCAAACCCACCTTCAATACCCGAGTTTTTACGGCAAGAAATAAAGGAAGTTTACTTGAAGAATAAGTTATGGTAAACTGACAAACCCACCTTCAATACCCGAGTTTTTACGGCAAGAAATAAAGGAAGTTTACTTGAAGAATAAGTTATGATGAACTGGCAAACCCACCTTCTCTGACTAGTAATTTTTAATCGTTAACTTATATCTTATTATTTCATTAGGAGACGACCCCTCGAACTTCAAGTCCAATGTTGGATACACATGTAAAGCATTCAGTGGCCAAAATCTAATTATGAACCAACTCTAAGCATGGAAGCCTGCTAAATAAAATTAATGTTTCCAGGAGAAATTTGTTGCACACTAATCAAATTTATTGGTAAAGGCGATGTGTCTAATTGAAACTTGAAGGCCAAGGTTGAGCATGAGCCTTTAATAACGTTGACTAGAGTAACTGTTAGAACATAATTACTTTTAATCTATAATTAATCTAAAGAGTAATAACCATTAATGATAAATTAATGTAGACATAGATGTAAATACATTATGTATAACAAAGAGGAGTGGATAGACGGATGAAAGCGTAGATAAGGCAGTGCACGTGTTTTGAAAATAAATTCTATATACACGAAGTTAAATTGAAAACCTAATTTTTTCTCCTGTCTTATTTGATTTAAACGTTTCGCTATGTGTTGTGTCATACGAAATAAATGCTGCAAATATAAAAACTGAATTTTTTTTTTCGTTTACTCAACAGTTTCAATGTGACTTGTTTTACAAGTATTTTTAAACATTTTGAGCAGTTTCAGGACAAAAATAGTAATATATATATATATATTGTGGTTTTAGTTGGTTTCCGCCGGTTTTCAAGGCAATAATATATGCAGCACGTGTGGAAAAACAACAACCTGCATGACGTCAACATTACTGAGTTATATTTGTTTTCCACGTTAGTGTAATAATACCTTAAATAACGCGAGCGCGTGCATATACTCGTTTCTTAAGTACAGTAAAATCGCAAGTGACCATACGCGCTATAATTATACTATTAACTCTAACAATGCTGGAGGTTTAAAGTTTGATTACCAAGTACGTTATTTAAACTACTATAATTTTATCATGCTTACGTCCTTTTTAAATATTTCTACCTGAGCAAGAGGGTCTTCAATATAGCGAATAGCTTGACGTTCGGCTCGTAATTTGACGAATGACGTAAAGTGTTTTAATTTGGCACGATGATATTCCCTAGAAATGTTAGCTCACAACAAACAGAATGTGATTACCAAAGAGAGACGCCGAATACTTGTAATTCCTATTTAACCATGCTTTACAAATTCTAGATGAAAACAAAATCCAAGCAAAATTTGGAGAAGATAAACCGAAACTCTCCTAAGTTTTCCAGCTTCTAGACACGGAGTCAAAATAGGGATTTGTAGCTTGAGGGAATAATGCCGACACTATGTCTCTAACCTTAGGAAGATAAACCGAAACTCTCCTAAGTTTTCCAGCTTCTAGACACAGAGTCAAAATAGGGATTTGTAGCTTGAGGGAATAATGCTAACACTATGTCTCAAACCTTAAGAAGATAAACCGAAACTCTGCTAAGTTTTCCAGCTTCTAGACACGGAGTCAAAATAGGGATTTGTAGCTTGAGGGAATAATGCCGACACAATGTCTCAAACCTTAAGCTTGTTTACTTTTTTGCGATTGCATTTTTCACTTTAAGCTACCTATCTTGTTTCTGTAATTTTTTGAAGATCCTCATTCCCTCTTTTTAAATTAACAATTTTTAACAATCTTCTTTCTTTAGATTTTTGTGTCCACCATAAAGATAAATCTGTATAAAAGCGATACTTTCCTGTTTGACCCCCAGTGGCACGGCGGTATTTCTGCGGACTTACAATGCTAGAAACCAGGTTTCGATACCCGTGGTGGGCAGAGCACAGATAGCCCATTGTGTAGCAATGTTCACTATAGTTCGAAACTTAACATCAGCCATCTCTGGGATTGCCGATTCGATGCTCCAAACTGAGCTTGGTGCTATCTTTTAAACTACGGCTTAAAGAATTCTGTTATGGGAGACAACCAAGATGTTTGTATGACGTTTTAGACGTTTGTGTATCATGACCGAAATCGATCATGCAGAGATAAATAAAAACTGTGATCCTGTCAGCAGCGTCTTGTCCAAAAGGGCAGGAACTCTATGTATAAACAAATGATACACGACATCAGTACAGTTGCAACAGTAAGTTAGTAGTCGCTCTGGTACATGTGTCATGCCTGCCACATAAACATTAAATTATATCGACGGATTATGAGGCTCCATATAAACCACAGACTACATTAAAACGATTCGGTGTCAACGGTTATACAGCCACCGTTATTTGTTAGGTATTGAAAAAACATAAAACTACCCTACACAATGCGCAATGATGCGTTTAGTAATATTATCCAAGTTTTATTACAATACTCACAACCATTTTTGCTGTAGGCTGGCGGAACAATATTAAATACCAACAAAGAAGAACAAATGGGCGATCCCTATTATGAACCACAACTTTGGTTCATGGTATATAATGCTAAACAAAATTATTAAAATTTTAATCTCCAAGGAAAAATTCTCAAAGAGCTCTTCATAGCAAAATTTAAAATTATGATTTTTAGCAAAAACGGATACAAAAATAAAAATAAAAGTTTTGTTTGTTTTTGAATTTCGCGCAAAGCTACACGAGGGCTATCTGCACTAGCCGTCCCTAATTTAGCAGTGTAAGACTAGAGGGAAAGCAGCTAGTCATCACCACCCACCGCCAACTCTTGAGCTACTCTTTTACCAACGAATAGTGGGATTGACCGTCATATTATAACGCCCCCACGGCTGAAAGGGCGAGCATGTTTGGTGTGACGGGGATTCGAACCCGCGACCATCAGATTACGAGTCGAGTGCCCTAACCACCTGGCCATGCCGGGCCAAATAAAAGTTATCAAATCAAAGTAATCCATAAACACACACAAAAAGATAATTATAT
>NW_013671799.1:50398-54699 GCF_000517525.1 Limulus polyphemus | reverse complement strand
ACAACAATAAACTACGTAACTCACGACGGTGTAGAGACTGTCACTATGGGAAACAACACAACAATAAACTACGTAACTCACGACGGTGTAGAGACTGTCACTATGGGAAACAACACAATAACTACACAACAATAAACTACGTAACTCATGACGGTGTAGAGACTGTCACTATAGGGAAACAACTCAATAATTACACAACAATAAACTACGTAACTCATGACGGTGTAGAGACTGTCTCAAAAGAAAACAACAACAATAATTACACAACAATAAACTACGTAACTCACAACGGTGTAGACACTGTCACTATGGGAAACAACACAAAAGTGACAGTCTCTAAACCGTCACGAGTTACGTAGTCTATTGTTGTGTTGTTTCCCATAGTGACAGGCTCTACACCGTCGTGAGTTACGTAGTTTATTGTTGTGTTGTTTCCCATAGTGACAGTCTCTACACCGTCATGAGTTACGTAGTTTATTGTTGTGTAATTACTGTCTTGTTTTCTATAGTGACTGTTTCTACACCGTCATGAGTTACGTAGTTTATTGTTGTGTAATTACTGTCTTGTTTTCTATAGTGACAGTCTCTACACCGTCGTGAGTTACGTAGTTTATTGTTGTGTAATTACTGTCTTGTTTTCTATAGTGACAGTCTCTACACCGTCGTGAGTTACGTAGTTTATTGTTGTGTAATTAATGGGAAACAACACAACAATAGACTACGTAACTCGTGACGGTGTAGAGACTGTCACTATGGGAAACAACACAACAATAGACTACGTAACTCGTGACGGTGTACATTAATTCATATACCACAAACAAAGTGTCCATTGGATGTTGTTTGCCTTTTACGTTAAAGAGATTTTTTTAACCTAGACTTTGTTTTTAAAATATATTTTATCTCAACTTGTGGATTTAGCTGTTTGATAATTTTCTTCTTAATCATGCAGGAAGTAATGCCTAAGTAGGGTACAACTAAAGTAACAGTTTACTTCGGAACATCTGATACAACAACAGATGGTGTATTGAGTTTTTTAGTTTTGATGTGGTTTGTTTCATTTAAGAACGAGAAAAGAAAACGACTTCATCTAAGTGTTTGTTTAATTTTCTCAACTACTGTTATAAAACGGTTCTGAGTTGTTGAGATTTTAAACGCTATGTACAGCTGGTATCTTTGCACCAAACACCCTTGTAAATTGGTCAAAATATGGCCGAGTAATTGACCAAAACCCCCAAAATATCTTATGTCGAGGGGCTAACCCCTAATATCCTAGGTCGAAGTAGCTAACCCTAATATTGTATGTCGAGGGGCTAACCCTAATATCCTTGGTCGAAGTAGCTAACCCTAATATTGTATGTCGGAGGAGCTAACCCTATTTTTCAGTTGTTGAAAAACTGAATCAGTTTGTTTCTTTTAGAGTTTTAATTTGCTTTATCTTTAATTTCCATATCAATAACTTTATTTTGAAATTGCTTGTATTCTTTAGAATACACCGTTTGTTAGTGGTAACCTTAAATTGTGGTAACTTTGGGAGAAGATGTTTCATACCACAAACCTTTTTTTGTAGTTTTAAATGAAATATGTGGTTTTCTAACACATTGTAGATTGTTCATATCATATCTATGTAAAAATAATATCAGTAAGATAGAAACATTAAAACCCACATTAACTTCAAAATAATTGATTCAATTTGAAACACTGGACCAGTTAGTGTGAAAATGTTTGTGAGGAGGCGTGGCTAGATAGAGGTCAAAGTAGCCAGTAAAATATGCTCGGCGTGTGGGAGGGTTAACAAGTGTTAAGTCCCCTAATTTTAGACTTGTGTCCGTTTGGAATAGCATATAGAAGAATACATAAAAAGAGTATATAACCATAATACAATCTTTTTTATGCTTTGCACATTTGTCTAGATATTATTTCGCACTAATATCTTCTAAATGACGTATAGTATTGGATTTTCTGTCCTCTTGTTCAATGACTTAGGACGCTTTATTTGCAATATTTGATGGGTTTTCTTTTTGTCTTCTTACTCCCCAGCCGGGGGAAAAACTAGAGGGGACACTCAGTAGAGCGCATACCCCCCACCGCGCAGCGTTGATCATATTCGCATCTAAAAAAAATACGAAAATGTGTTCGTATGTCCGTCGTTATCAACGGACACGTACTTTTTTTTTTGGCAGGACAAATGAGGAATAACATTCTACATATGTCCACCAAGTTTCATCAAATTCCGATCATTTTTTGACTGAGTTATAAAACAAAAGTAGTGTGAAAAATCGTTCCCCATGTTAATAGATAGGGATTTTCTTTCGTGACTTTGACCTTTGACCTCGACCCTCCTAACACTAATCGCTTCTAAGTTGGGTCATAGTCCAAATGCATACCAACTTTAATCCAAATCCATTCAGCCGTTTTCAAGAAATCTTGCTAACATCAACAAACACACACACACACAGAAGTGTTGGAGGTAATAATGTATTTATAACCAAAATGGCGGTCGGAACATTTTTTTTTTATTTATAGATAATACTCATATCTAACTTACTGAATAATGGCTGAAGACGGCTTGAATGGGTAATGATTGTTTGTTTGTTTGTTTTTTGAATTTCGCGCAAAGCTACACGAGGGGTATCTGCGCTAGCCGTCCCTAATTTAGCAGTGTAAGACTAGAGGGAAGGCAGCTAGTCATCACCACCCACCGCCAACTCTTGGGCTACTCTTTTACCAACGAATAGTGGGATTGATCGTCACATTATAACGCCCCCACGGCTGAAAGGGCGAGCATGTTTGGTGGGATGGGGATTCGAACCCGCGACCCTCAGATTGCGAGTCCAGCGCGAATGGGTAATGAAGAAAAACTTTAATATAAGTTTAACATAACAGCAAATGTACAACGTTTCGACAAGGTTTTGTCATCATCAGGTACAAAACCTTGTCGAAACGTTGTACATTTGCTGTTATGTTAAATTTATATTAAAGTTTTTCTTCATTACCCATTCAAGCCGTCTCCAAGAATTATACAACGTAATGGTAATGTCACGTTTTTTATTCACCATATCGTAATCTCTCATATAAAATAATCCTCGAGAGGGCTTAGCGTATCATCCTTCCTACACTTTTCTATTGTTTCCGTTTCCGACTTATTAATAATAATAAGGCGAAATGGCGGACCCTCTGGCACGTGAATTTAGGTATTCCAATAAGTTTACACATTTTTATCAAAATATAATTTTGTTTCTCTTGAAATAGTGATAAAAGAGCCTTATGTTCGAATAAGAAATTATAATAAATAATTTTATTGCAGATCTAATTCTAATCTTTGTGAATATTGAGTTTCAAATGTCTACGAAGCTGCTGTAAAATTTATAGATACTAAATATAATTGTAAACATTAATTTTAAAGTGTACCTGTAACAGTGTAAGCGTAATAAGCTATGTATATAATATATAGTATATGATATCATGCATACTATGCCACTTCCAGATTTAAACAAATGGTGGCCGTTATATTGGTGAAATCTTACGTATAACTTAAAAAGTTAAATAATAACACGGGCTTACGAATTTAAACTTCATAAAGGTTGTTTTGGTTTTAATAACGAATTTTCTATAATTCAGCTACGCAGATTTCGAACTCTTACTTAAATCAAATTATTATTTCGTTTACCACAATGAACTTTTTTTTGTTATTATGTTTGTTAACAAAAATACAAACAAACTGAAGAAAAGGGAAGAACATCGATGTCAAACGAATATGCATCCTCATTCATCCTAATTTTTTGTGTGATATCTAGGTCTTTTAGTCTCAAAACTATGTGTTGTGGTCTTTCTTTTATGTATTGCATATGGAGCATCTTGTTTCAACGACCAGCAGTAATCAGCCATCATGCTGATGTTCCACCTTCCCAGATACCACCTTTCCATTTCCCTGATGTCTTGATGAAACCTTTCCCCTTGTTCTTCACTGATGACATCAAGATTTTTAGGGAAATAGTCAATATGCGAGTGTAAGAAATGAACTTTCAAGTTCATATTATAACCAAATTCTTTGAATTTATTGAGCATGTAATTTGGGTTCTTGTTGTTTCCTAAAAATATGACAGTAACTTTCCTCATTGTCCTTTCAAACTGTTCATCTGAAGTCAATTTCCTAATGAAAGGCCCAACAAAAATCCCTTCTTTAAGTTTCACTTATGAAAGAGCTGAGAATTGCCCACATAGATACTTGAAACAGTCGCCATCTTTGTTTTAAGGTCCTTACAAACTGCTTTTTATGTGAAGTGGAGGTAATAGGACTTTCT
>NW_013671799.1:48402-49442 GCF_000517525.1 Limulus polyphemus | reverse complement strand
AAAACCTTGTCGAAACGTTGTACATTTGCTGTTATGTTAAACTTATATTAAAGTTTTTCTTCATTACCCACTCAAGCCGTCTCCAGCCATTATTAGTCTCAAAGTGGGTTCCTCGTCATCGAATTGAACTTACTGAATATTGGAAATCATACGACTTCAATACTTTTCCTCAACCTTTATAGCTAATAAAATCGCGAGAGCTTCGTAATAAAGCAGGTCTAAATTTATTTTGCAACGTCGTTTTACATACACGTCAGTCTCGTGTTACCTTGACAACAGAATCACGAAGGTTTCAGTTTTAATATCTTTATGATGAACCAAAGCTTGAACGTTTAGTCCCGTGTTACCTTAGCAACAGAATCACGAAGGTTTCAGTTTTTATATCTTTATGATGAACCAAAGCTTGAACGATTAGTCCCGTGTTACCTTGACAACAGAATCACGAAGGTTTCAGTTTTAATATCTTTATGATGAACCAAAACTTGAACGATTAGTCCCGTGTTACCTTAGCAACAGAATCACGAAGGTTTCAGTTTTTATATCTTTATGATGAACCAAAGCTTGAACGACTAGTACCGTGTTACCTTGACAACAGAATCACGAAGGTTTCAGTTTTTATATCTTTATGATGAACCAAAGCTTGAACGTTTAAAATTACGATATTTTGTACGTAGACACGTGACATTATAGTTAAGTTTATAACGATGAAGATAATAGATATAATATATTCCTTTACAACTTCTGTGGATTGATAAATCCATAGTACTGTACTTTCAAATCTTTAGGACTATTTTAGTCCTCAAAGTGAGCGTCTGATATGGCAAAGATTAATATATATAAAGAATCCTCCAAAAACATATAGAAGGTAACAGGGATCCCTGTTCTACAAAAACATTTAGTTAGAAGGTAACAGGGATCCCTGTTCTACAAAAAACGTTTAGATAGAAGGTAACAGGGATCCGTATTCTACAAAAAACGTTTAGATAGAAGGTAACAGGGATCCGTATTCTACAAAAAACGTTTAGATAGAAGGTTACAGG
>NW_013671799.1:37737-47397 GCF_000517525.1 Limulus polyphemus | reverse complement strand
TTCTACAAACATATAGAATGTAACAGGGATCCGTATTCTACAAAAACGTTTAGATAGAAGGTAACAGGGATCCGTATTCTACAAAAACGTTTAGTTAGAAGGTAACAGGGATCCGTATTCTACAAAAACGTTTAGATAGAAGTAACAGGGATCCGTATTCTACAAAAACATTTAGATAGAATGTAACAGGGATCCGTATTCTACAAAAACATTTAGATAGCATGTAACAGGGATCCCTGTTCTACAAAAACATTTAGTTAGAATGTAACAGGGATCCGTATTCTACAAAAACATTTAGTTAGAATGTAACAGGGATCCCTGTTCTACAAAAACATTTAGTTAGTAGGTAACAGGGATCCCTGTTCTACAAAAACATTTAGTTAGAAGGTAACAAGGATCTCTATTTTAATAAAACATTAAGTTAGGAGGTAACAGGAATGACCCCGCTGGACAAATTCATTAATAAACTTATCGTTTCATTTCTCAGTTAAAAAAATATCTATATTGTTTTTGCTGAAAGTGTAAGCTGAAGAAGAACAGGGCTCTAACACCGAAAACAAAACTTCTACCGTAGTTAGTGAAACGTGAAGAGATTTACCAAGAGTTTGTACATGATAAACTATATCATGTTATTTCATTTTCTCTTCTATTTCAGTAATAGGTAGGTTTAGTAATTGATGAGTAACTATGCATATCAATCATGTTAGTGGATCGTATTAAATACCTTTAGGCAGCGACTTAAGTGACTGTCGCGTGCGTTAAGTCATATATATTGTACAGTAATGACGTCAGGCTCGTGCATATCTCACGAGGACTCCAGTTCCATGATTGTGTGAAAAGGATTCCTTTCTTGGTCGTTTTTCATTTGTGTTCACGAAAATTAACCTAACTCTTGTATTTTTATGCGTAAAGTTCATGTCTGGTTTCCTAATGAGTGAAGAAATTCAACAAACTTGGGGTAAAATAAAATAAGATAAACAGAAATTCCTTACGAAAACCTTTTCTAGAGAAATCAAGATACTCCCTCAATGAAATAAAAACTCTATTTAAGTTACCTTTTGCTGAAGCTACGACCACGTGAATCACATACAGCAACACAAGTCTCATGGAGGAAGAAATAAGACCACGTGCCCTCGTGCATCTGCCAGTGAGAGTGGATTGCCTAGCGAGCTCGCGCTGCCTGAAAATAAATAAGTCAATAGTACTTCGTATAAGGGCTTCCTGAATCGATTGCGGGTTTGTTGAGAACTTAGTAAACATAAGCGGAGCTTGAGGTAAGTTGGCGGGAAAAATGTACGACTGACAGTGACAACTGTTGGTATCTTCTTCACCACACAGTTCGTGTGTTCGTGAAACAACTATTTTGTGTTTGGTCGTTGAATTTCACCCAAAGCTACACGAGGGCTATCATCCCTAATCCAGAAGTGATAGACAAGAGGGAAAACGGATACTCAACATTTTTAGATCCCCGCCGCCCTGATGGACCATCAGTCCGACATCGGCCGTTTAGTTTAGCCTACTTTGCTCTTCACTTTTTTTTTTTACCGTTACCCTCACGTTTACCATACCTTAAGACATCATATCCAGATCACTCCTGCATCAAAAAGGACTGGACCTTGACATTGTTCTTGTAGATCAACAATCGCAGTCAAGAGACGTTAATGCTCTGGAGCTCTGTCACCATGAATTAGGGTCAGTTCTTGTAGAATGGTCACTTACAAAGTCTACAGTTCATAATGGACTGTCCAGTAGAGTATAAAATCATTATTCCGTTCCCAAAAGTATACACTACACGATGAATTATCCTGACATTGGAGAACGAAGTTGCCCATTTTCAGTAAAAATTATATCGTTGTTGTTGTGCATAACTATTGTACTCAATAATTCTTATTGCTGGATTTAACTTGTGAGAGAAAATTGAAATTTAAAAGTTAAATTTATTTGTTTTCTGCATAAAAACGGATGTACGTGTAAGATAGTACACCGTGCGCGTTATTTATTTAGCTTGCATGATCTGAATTAATCATTTTATTCCTTTGCCCCTGGGCTGCAACAACTCTTAAAGCCGGAACTTATTGTTTGTTTGATTCCTCAAGACAGTAAGACCAATTCTGCTGACTTGACTTCATGACGGGTACGTGCAATATGTTAACAGCACGAAAAATCCCCTCATTGGTTGAAGACAGTTGTTCATCTGCTGTACTAAAAATAAAATAAGAAAAAGAGTGTATTTAGTTTAAGCTGATTAACTGTGTATCATTTTTTCGTGGGCGTTCATAACTGAAGGGGTTAGGTTTTGTGGCTTTCTTCAAGTTCGTTTGAAATTATTTATGCTAGTTAGATATTGTGGGTTTCTTCAGGCTCGGTTGAAATTGTTAATGTTAGTTGGGTGTTGTGGGTTTCTTCAGGTTCGTTTATAATTATTAATGTTAATTAGATGTTGTGGGTTTCTTCAGGTTCTGTTGTAATTGTTAATGTTAGTTGGGTGTTGTGGGTTTCTTCAGGTTCTGTTGAAATTGTTAATGTTAGTTAGATGTTGTGGGTTTCTTCAGGTTCGTTTGAAATTATTTATGTCAGTTAGATGTTGTGGGTTTCTTCAGGCTCGGTTGAAATTGTTAATGTTAGTTAGATATTGTGGGTTTCTTCAGGCTCGGTTGAAATTGTTTATGCTAGTTAGATGTTGTGGGTTTCTTCAGGTTCGTTTATAATTGTTTATGTTAGTTAGATGTTGTGGGTTTCTTCAGGCTCGGTTAAAATTGTTTATGTTAGTTGGGTGTTGTGGGTTTCTTCAGGTTCGTTTATAATTGTTAATGTTAATTAGATGTTGTGGGTTTCTTCAGGTTCTGTTGTAATTGTTAATGTTAGTTGGGTGTTGTGGGTTTCTTCAGGCTCGGTTGAAATTGTTTGTGTTAGTTAGGTGCTGTTGGTTTCTTTAGGTTCTGTTGGAATTGTTAATGTTAGTTGGGTGTTGTGGGTTTCTTCAGGTTCTGTTGAAATTGTTTATGTTAGTTAGGTGTTGTTGGTTTCTTTAGGTTCTGTTGGAATTGTTAATGTTAGTTGGGTGTTGTGGGTTTCTTTAGGTTCGGCTCAAATTGTTTGTTTGTTAGGTGTTGTGGGTTTCTTCAGGTTCACTTGAAATTATTTATGCTAGTTACATGTTGTGGGTTTCTTCAGGTTCGTTTGAAATTGTTTATGTTAGTTAGGTGTTTTGGGTTTCTTCAGGTTTGTTTGAAATTGTTAATGTTAGTTAGGTGTTTTGGGTTTCTTCAGGTTCGGTGAAATTGTTAATGTTAGTTAGATGTTGTGGGTTTCTTCAGATTCTGTTGAAATTGGAACACAAGTTTCTTTTATTGAAACATCTTGTAAGAACGAACACAAAGAGCCACTTTATTTTTTTACTGTCCTATCCTTTCAATTTTTAACAAAGTCACCTGGTTCTCGAATACTGATTTAATTTTGCATGCTGATGGAAACTGGAGGATCAGAAAGATGCCACGATATTCAATTTGCCATTTCAAACACGATCAAAAGAGATAGCCCATAGAAGACTTAAAATGAAATAATTCCCTAATAAATGACGTTACACTGTACCTTCCACATTTAATGGCACTTTATCTCCATACTTAATCTCGAAGAAGCTCTTCTTAGGCTTCATGTTAATATTTTCCTGGTCAGCCAATCAACGAATTCTTTTCAAGGGGCGGAAACAATCAAAAATATCACTTGAAGAGAAGCCGATCAAGTAAGATGAGTTCTAAAACATAATAAAATTTCTGTTTAATCTTAATAGAAGGGAACTGTAAGTTCTCTAGTAACAGAATTACTGGTAAAGATTTAATATGTGTCTCTTGAAATCCAATTTCTGATTCAACAGAAAGTCTCTTGTCCTTATTATTAGGCTTGAACAAGCTAAGCTGATACAAGGTGAAACTACGCTAGCGTAGCATCTATCTCTCTGTCTTCTGCTATCTGTCTATTTATTTGTCTGTGGTTCTATATCTTTGTCTGTATATCTGTAGTTTAGCAAAACTATTTTTGACTTATTTGTTTGGTTATGTTATTCGTTTCTGTACGGACAGTATCTAATTGTTGACTCTCAACGGAACCCATCAAGAAATCCTGAAGAGAGTGAAACAGAATTTGAGGGATTTGGTGGGATACAGAGAGGTGTCGTGGTTTCCGGTACTCGAATTAAAACCAAAAAAAATGTACTCCGATAAAGGGCTCGATCTGTTAACCTCAAGAAAACACACTTTATTGTCAAAATAACTCCCCTCTCAATAGTATTCGGCCACGAATATGTGGAGTTTAGGGGGTACTGTGCACCTCTTGCAGACAGGTATCGCACTTACAGCAACAGGTAAGCTTCGTTAAATTTTACTCGACCATCTCTATCGACAGAACTCGCGAATGCCGCGGAGAAAACTACTTTACATAGCTGAGGAACCAGATCTTGTATTGCGCAACATGTGTGGGACTTTCAGATTGGGGTATGGAAACTAGTGTGAATTCGGACATTCCGGTGAACAGTTCAGATTCCAGATATTACAGCTAGTCAAATTTCTATTCAGCATTTAATACAAAGAGAAATAGTTTGTTTGTAGTTAAGCGCAAAGCTACCTAATGGGCTATCTGTGCGCTGCCTACTACGGGTATCGAAACCCGGTTTCTAGCATTGTAAGTCCGCAGACATACTGAAAAGCTTTGTTTAGGAATCAAACGATCAAACATGTCTCCCTGACTCACAGATTGCTTGTTAGAAATGAATTTATATGCAAACGGACAAGCCGTATATTAACAAAATAATGATCAACAAAAAGATTTTTTTCCTGTAATTACCTGAAATCTCTGGCCATGTGTGGACACACTGTTTCAAAGCTGTTAAGCACTACATCTTCTATAAAATATCAAATGAACAGAACAGTACAAGTGAGATATATCCATATTATTATTACAAGCAGAGACCCGCATAACATTTCCGGCCAATCTGCGGGTCGCGGATTCGAATCCCGATCCCACCAAACATGCTTGCCCTTTCAGCCGTGGGGGCGTTATATAGTGGCAGTCAATCCCACTATTCGTTGGTAAAAGAGTAGCCCAAGAGTTGGCGGTGAGTGGTGATGACTAGCTGCCTTTCCTCTAGTCTTACACTGCTAAATTAGGAATGGCTAGCGCAGATAGCCCTCGTGTAGCTTTGCGCGAAATTGAAAACAAACAAACAAACAAACACTGAGCCAATACAATGAGCTGTAAACTACAGTGTCGATTCAAATATTTCTGTTGTTTGTATTTATACCGAGAGCAAGCTTTCAGGGGCGGCTAGTCCCTCGAACTCCCTCCAAGATATACCCTTTGAACTTTTCAATTCAGATTGCATTCATCTGTTGCCCTCGTGTAGCTTTGCGCGAAATTCAAAACAAACAAACAAACAATAATAATTTTTAGGCTTAGTATTCCTCTTAAGTTGGTCAACATTTTACTAGATGTGATGTGGAAGGTGTTTTCTTTTCTTATTGTTTTTTTAACCATCTGGAAGCAGCCGCTCTTCCCATTTTCGTGACACGTTCACGAACTTCGGTCTCTCTGAGCGATTTAGTACACACTATGGACCGCTTGGAGTCAGCGTTAATAAGAATATGCTCTTTACTTTTCACTATCTACATTTCGTTCCACCAGGTAGCGCTGTCACTTGTCAGAACAACTCTAGTCTGTTGTGTTTCCGAGTGGCGGACGAAATTAATTTTTGACTCCCTCGTGTACAGTACCTTCTCTTTTGGTGTTCTTCCTTATAAGAAATAATGTAGCACGCATTACGTAAAATAAAATAAAAAAAAACCCTTCTCACTTGAGGGTAATAAATGTTAGGACTCGATTTAGTTTTGTGTGAACTCAGTCTCTTTTTTTGCAGAATTAGAATCTATTAAAATGAAGTGCATATAAAAACAACTTAGTAAAGCGGTGTACGTTTTATTTTATCAGATGAACCTCCCCCCAGCGGTATGTCTGTCGACTTACAACGCTAGAATCAGCGTTTCGATACCCGTGGTGCACAGATAGCCCTTTGTGGAGCTTTGTGCTTAATACGTTTTGTATCAGCTTTAATAACTCAATATATATATATATATATATATACTTAAAACATGGTATACACTGTTCTATGGTCAGGGTGACTTTATAGGAAGAAGTAGGGGGCCAAAGTAATGGTGGTCGTGGTGCTTTCTGTTACCCGCTTTTAACACCCAGCTCTTAGTGTCCTTTCACGGTGTTTCACGTGATTAATTTATTGACAGTCATTAGCCGCAGAAGTGTCTAACAGGCCGAAGTTTAAAGGTCACGGGTCAAAGTAGGAAGTTGCTGTAACTAAAAAACAAAACGGTTCTCCATGTCAGATTTATTGTGGCTGTTGGAGTAGAAGTTCAAGCATGCTAACTACTTGGCCACGCCCGGCCTCCAATCCCTAAAGGGATTTTAACAAAACGCTTCGGATCTTTACTACATTACTAAACATCTTTTAATGGCAGTTTGGATCATTTCTTATAGTTTTAATAAATTGTCTATAGCAACATTTATTGTTGTCTACACCAGCATTTATTGTTGTTTATAGCAGTATTTATTGTTGCCCATAGCAACGTTTATTGTTGCCTATAGCAGTATTTATTGTTGTCTATAGCAGTATTTATTGTTGTCTACACCAGCATCTTTTGTTGTCTATAGCAGTATTTATTGTTGTCTACACCAGCATCTTTTGTTGTCTATAGCAACATGTATTGTTGCCTATAGCAGTATTTATAGTTGTCTATAGCATCATTTAGTGTTGTCTATAGCAGTATTTATTGTTGCCCATAGCAACATTTATTGTTGTCTATAGCAGTATTTATTGTTGCCCATAGCAACAATAATTGTTGTTTATAGCAGTATTTATAGTTGTCTATAGCAACATTTATTGTTGTCTATAGCAACATTTATTGTTGTCTATAGCAGTATTTATTGTTGTCTACACCAGCATCTTTTGTTGTCTATAGCAGTATTTATAGTTGTCTATAGCAGTATCTATAGTTGTCTATTGCAGTATTTATTTTTGCCTATAGCAGTATTTATAGTTGTCTATAGCAACATCTATTGTTGTTTATAGCAGTATTTATAGTTGTCTATAGCAACATTTATTGTTGTCTATAGCAACATCTTTTGTTGTCTATAGCAGTATTTATAGTTGTCTATAGCAGTATCTATAGTTGTCTATAGCAGTATTTATTTTTGCCTATAGCAGTATTTATAGTTGTCTATAGCAGTATTTATAGTTGTCTATAGCAACATTTATTGTTGTCTATAGCAGTATTTATTGTTGTCTATAGCAGTATTTATTATTGTCTACACCAGCATCTTTTGTTGTCTATTGCAGTATTTATTGCCTATAGCAGTATTTATAGTTGTCTATAGCAGTATTTATAGTTGTCTATAGCAACATTTATTGTTGTCTATAGCAACATTTATTGTTGTCTATAGTAACATGTATTGGTTATTCGTGTTGTTTTTTATCTAAGATCTGATCTGGTGCTTCTTTGAACAGTAAGTACCTAATGGAGAGCGGGTGAGTGAAACGAATGAAATAGTGGAAATTTACTTGACAAGCACCGAGTAATAAAAAAATTAAGTTAATATAAAATACTACAGAAAAGACCAAATAAATAGAAAATATTTGTTTATTGATCACAAAGCTACGCACAAATCTGTGTTCTGTCTACCGCGAGTATCGAAACCCGATTTGTAGCGTTATAATCCCTCAGACTTATCGGAGGTACAATATAGAAGAAAAGAAACAAGTCATTTTGAAAAAGTAAGAGGAGGGCATGTTAATCTAAATCTCTTACAATTCATGTTAATTTTCGAAATCTGAGTAGCTGAATTATGGAAAATCCGTTAATTAAAACCAAAACAACTTTTATGAAGTTTAAATTCGCAGGCCTGTGTAATTATCTCGTAAATTAAATACAAAATCATGCTTAATTATAATTTATAAGTAGCAAAAATAATTTCTTCAACATCACCTCCTTTTATGTTCTCAGAACAACAACGTTAACTTGTAATAAGAAACGTATGTAATTACTCCCCACCCCATTTTTTTTCTTGTCTAACTCCAGCTGAAGTCGATTGTCAAACAAGATGACATATCAAAAACCTCTTCAGGTATTTCAGAATAATGTAATGTCGCCGCTGCTTGTACTTAATTAGAAAAATAATAAGTTTTACGAGATTAAAATATAAAAAGAAAACTTCTTCAGACTTGAAACTTCAAACGTTATAATTGAACTATTTGGAAAACAACAGCCGTGTTAACGTGGTTTCCACTTATATTTAACGCTTTTGTATTGTTTCTCATCCGATGTTTAGTCTCATTTCGCAAGGGGGAGTCCAGGGGGATAGGATCCCCTTTTTCCGGATCAAAAAACAAAAGAAACTGAAACAGGAGCGAAGTCAACTTCAAAATAAGAAATGATTAATCTATACCATTAATGAAAATTAGATCACTAATTATTATTATTAAGATGATATACTTAACGAAAATTAGATCACTAATTATTATTATTAAGATGATATACTTAACGAAAATTAGATCACTAATTATTATTATTAAGATGATATACTTAACGAAAATTAGTAAGTATATCATTTAATAATAATAATTAGTGATAACTAACGAACTCGTGAAGTTCCAGGTTTTTGATACTCGGTCAGAACTAGAACCCGAGACACGAGTAAGAGGCACTTAGTTATAAACTCCACGTTCTTCGATTGTATAACTAGCTCTCCATTACCAAACTTAACGCTCGAGCTCTTTCTCAAGAGAGTTTCATATATCGCTAAATAGGGGTGGAAATAAGATTTCGAGAGGGGAGAGCGGATCAGAATAAATGTTTAATTGTGAACAGGCCTAATCGGAATTATACACGTATTTCCTTGATGATACGTTAACCAGTAAAATGAACTCAAAGTCGATGTACATAACATCTATTTTTTTGTCATCTGTAATAATTTCATTCCCGCTTCAAAGTAGTAAAGGAAAAGTCTATAACCCCAAGTAACATTGTGACTGTTATTTATATTTTTCTAAATCTGGTAACAATAAAGCCTCCCTAACAGGACTGTGTATAGGAAAAACTTCATATTAGTACATATCCAGCTCAGTAATGCACATTTCGGGTAGTACATCTCTCCATTATTTTGTAGAATTAGGCTTACTTGAAAGATCTGTGGAGTGAAGCAGTGTCTACATACGATTAAGTATGTAGTCCTGGAAATTATATATTCACACTACCCACTAATTGATGTTACATGTTACATTGGAAGACCTAGAACTTAGATCCTAGCTACCAGCATCACTAAGTGATGCTACAGGTTACAGTGGTAGACCTAGAACTTAGATCCAAGCTATCAGCATCATTAATTGATGCTACAGGTTACAGTGGTAGACCTAGAACTTAGATCTAAGCTACCAGCATTATTAATTGATATTACAGGTTACAGTGGTAGACCTAGAACTTAGATCCAAGCTATCAGCATCATTAATTGATGCTACAGGTTACAGTGGTAGACCTAGAACTTAGATCTAAGTTACCAGCATTATTAATTGATGCTACAGGTTACAGTGGTAGACCTAGAACT
>NW_013671799.1:35822-36737 GCF_000517525.1 Limulus polyphemus | reverse complement strand
TGGTAGACCTAGAACTTAGATCTAAGTTACCAGCATTATTAATTGATGCTACAGGTTACAGTGGTAGACCTAGAACTTAGATCTAAGCTACCAGCATTATTAATTGATATTACAGGTTACAGTGGTAGACATGGAACTTAGTTCCAAGCTATCAGCATCATTAATTGATATTACAGGTTACAGTGGAAGACATGGAACTTAGATCCAAGCTATCAGCATCATTAATTGATGCTACAGGTTACAGTGGTAGACCTGGAACTTAGATCTAAGCTACCAGCACCATTAATTGAGGTTACAGGCTACAATGGTAGACCTGGAACTTAGATCCAAGTTACCAGCATCATTAATTGATATTACAGGTTACAGTAGTAGATCTGGAACCTAGAGCCAAGCTATCAGCATCATTAATTGATGCTACAGGTTACAGTGGTAGACCTGGAACTTAGATCTAAGCTACCAGCATCATTAATTGATGCTACAGGTCACAGTGGTAGACCTAGAACTTAGATATAAGCTACCAGCATCATTAATTGTTGCTACAGGTTACAGTGGTAGACCTGGAACTTAGAACCAAGCTACCAGCATCACTAATTGATGCTACAGGTTACAGTGGTAGACCTGGAACTTAGATCCAAGCTATCAGCATCACTAATTGATGCTACAGGTTACAGTGGTAGACCTGGAACTTAGAACCAAGCTACCAGCATCACTAATTGATGCTACAGGTTACAGTGGTAGACCTGGAACTTAGATCTAAGCTACCAGCATCACTAATTGATGTTACAGTGGTTACAGTGGTAGACCTGGAACTGAGATCTAAGCTTCCAGCATCACTAATTGATGTTACAGTGGTAGACCTGGAACTTAGATATAAGCTACCAGCATTATTAATTGATGCTACAGGTTACAGTTGTA
>NW_013671799.1:33960-35028 GCF_000517525.1 Limulus polyphemus | reverse complement strand
CACTAATTGATGCTACAGGTTACAGTGGTAGACCTGGTAGCTTGGATCTAAGTTCTAGGTCTACCACTGTAACCTGTAGCATCAATTAATGATGCTGGTAGCTTAGATCTAAGTTCCAGGTCTATCACTGTAACCTGTAACATCAATTAGTGATGCTGATAGCTTGGATCTAAGTCTAGGTCTACCACTGTAACCCATTAATTGATGCTACAGGTTACAGTGGTTTCAAGTACTATTTTTTACTGTTGTTGAGTGTAATCTAATAGATCTGTCATTGTTGAGATGACGAATAAATCATAGTGTTGGCTTTAGAGATTAGGATGTTTTGCTCTAAAGTCCTTCGGTTGCTCCAAGTTATCAAACCAAGATTGTATGTACATATATACATCGTATGAAGTAGTGTACATTATTGAGGGAAATCTTTCGTCGTCATTTGTTCATCCAATAATGATTGATTTTTCTCTCTGAACAGGACTGGGCATTGCCTCGTAGTTAAGAGTACCAGACTGTGAATCCAAGGGTTTGTGGTTCGTGGATCGGTGCTGCAAAATTGTGCTCTGCTCTTTGGGGGCTTTAGAGGCGTTAAATTAGTGACTGTCAAATCTTACTATTTGATTAGAGTAGCCCAAGAGTTGGCGGTGGGTACTATCGATTAGCTGTATTCTCTCTAGTCTATCAGTTCACAGTTAGAAGTGGCTCTTGTGTAGCTTTACGTGAATATTCCAATTATCTATCGTGATCAGAAAGAAAGAAAGATGGATTGACCTGATTTACACATAACTGAAGGTAAACACGCATTAACTTCACTTAATATGTAAGACAAAATCTTGATTTTTGCTGGAGTGACATTTTGAACAATTCCTGGTACGATAGATGGCGCTTGTCTATTGTTTGTTTGTTTTTTGGATTTCGCGCAAAGCTACACGAAGGCTATCTGCGCTAACCGTCCCTAATTGAGCAGCGTAAGACTAGAGGGAAGGCAGTTAGTCATCACCACCCACCGCCAACTCTTGGGCTACTCTTTTACCAACGAATAGTGGGATTGGCTGTCACATTATAACGTCCCCA
>NW_013671799.1:26225-33917 GCF_000517525.1 Limulus polyphemus | reverse complement strand
ATCGTGGGCTTTCTGTGTTGTGCTCACCACAAACATCGAAACCCGGTTTTTAGCGGTGTGAGCCCTCAGACGTTCCGCTGAGCCACTCATAGCGCCGGAGGATCTTCAAGTTCAAGCTCGCATATAATACTTAGGATTAGATTAAACAAACATTATATAGGTTGAAAAACCTGTCTTCCTGAAAAGTCCGTTTAAAATATGTAAGGAGTAAAAAAGATAGGAAGAGCAAACAAAGACTTTTTAACAACCTTTTTTTTAAAGTGTTGTTTCGCTGCGCTAAGACTGTAGTAAGAAGATTATGTGACTTTCCAAGGGATCATAGTCCTTAACTTGGATAGAAGTGATACGTGAACATTCCACCTTTTGGTGGATTTTGTATTATCGAATGGTATAATTCCAGAGCGTTAAGGCTTAATAATTAATTCAAAATAAACAGACCCACGATTACTTAGTTACACAGCTCTCTAGCTTGGAAAGTTATTCTGGGTAATAATACCAAGAGGGGACATATATATATATATTAGGCCTAATGTAAGTGTATAAACTCTGGTTGTTTTACGATTTAATCCCATTGAATATTTTACGAAGTACGTTTATTACAGTTATCCACTTTAAAGTTATAAATAACTTTGCTCTGTAAGTTAAGGAAATAATTAAAATAACCTATTTCTGAAATTAACGTATTCGAGTTGTTGTTTGTTATTCTTGTTCTTGTTTGTAATTAAGCACAAAGCTACACAAAAGGCTATCTGTGCTCTGCCCACCACGGATATCGAAACCCGGTTTCTAGCAGTATAAGACCGCAGACTGTGTCATTAGGGGGCCGTCTCCCAGTGGCTTAGCGGTAAGCTTGGGACTGCTAAACGCTAAAATTCTGAGTTCGATCCTCGCAATAGACACGGCGCAGATTGCTCATTGCGCAGCTCTGCATTAAAATACAAACATACAAATCTAGCCCCCAAGTGGCACAGCTGTACGTCTGCGGACTTACAACGCTAGAAACCGGGTTTCGATACCCGTTGTGGGCAGAGCACAGATACCTCATTGTGTAGCTTTGTGCTTAACTTCAAATAGATAAATAAACAAAACAAATATAATACTAATGTTTCAACACATTTTCCGTCATACTGAAAATGTCCTATTTCTAAAATTAATGTCCTCCAATAAACTTGGAGGCTTAAAACGCTAAAAGTCACTGATGTAGTATGGATGCCGTAATATTTCAACAATTTGTTTGATTTATATAAGACAGAAATTCCTATATGTGCTATGATTATTTTTATTTGTCTTGTATGATAAGGGAAAGAGATGGTTTTATCGATTTTTCTCTACGATTTGTTCTCGGTTCTTCTTCTCTTCCATTAACCGTTGCCCTCTAGCGACAGAAAATATTAATATTTCTATTCCACCTTGAGCCCTCTAGCGACAGAAAATATGAACATTTCCATTCTACATTCAGCTCTCTAGCGACAGAAAAGCGAAACATTTCTGTTCCACGTTCAGTCCTCTAGCGACAGAAAATATTAACATTTCCATTCTACGTTCAGCTCTCTAGCGACAGAAAAGCGAAACATTTCTATTCTACGTTCAGTCCTCTAGCGACAGAAAATATTAACATTTCCATTCTACATTCAGCTCTCTAGCGACAGAAAAGCGAAATATTTCTATTTCACGTTCAATGCTCTAGCGACAAAAAGAAAAATTAACATTTCCATTCTACGTTCAGCTCTCTAGCGACAGAAAAGTGAAACATTTCTATTCCACGTTCAGTCCTCTAGTGACAGGAAAACTAATGTTTCCATTCCACGTTCATGGCGAAACCTAATCACGCCAATAGCTCTTAGAACAATAATAAAAGTAGTTCATGAAAACAATTTAGAATTATTAAAAAACATTATTCAGTTTATACTTGGCTTGTAAAATATATTCATGTTTTGATTACTCAAGGTTTGTTGGCAAAACAAAACAACAACAACAAAACCTACAGTCAACAATCGACTTTTTTTTTGATAATTAAAAACAAATCAAGTAAATATACAGTGAACCATCATCTTGTAGTTTACGTGTCGACATTTTGAAGATCGTTACAAACAGTACGAATGTGAGCACAGATAAATTTAGTAGTAAGAACCTTGATAATTTAACATAAAGCGAGTTATTTTCCTGAACTCTGTTATTTGTCTGATTTTAATGTATCTTTTTTCTACCTTGTACTCAAATTTCGTTCTTTGCACGTTCATCTGTGAAAAGACTGTCTACCTAATCGTTCTGGTTGTACGTGTTGTCATCTACTATCTTCTGTTGATCCAGATTTCATAAAAACACACATAATTTCAGTTTCGTTTTATTGTTTCATTTTCATTCTTTAAATGTTTTCAGTTCTTTCGTTTTCCTGTTGTCATGGAGACTGATTTATAAAACTTCGGTCGAGAATTTCTGTTATTACATAAAAAAAAAAGAAATTGCAAAAGCATTTTGTAAAATAACCACTTAAGTTTTCTTGTATGATACAAAAAAATTGGTTTTCCCATTTTAATCTCCCCCCCCCACCCCAGCCCTCTAGTGGCGCAGCGGTATGTCTAGAAACCGGGTTTCGATACCCGTGGTGGGCAGGGCACAGATAGCTCATTGTGTAGCTTTGTGCTTAACTTCAAACAAACAAACGAAATTCCCCCATTGCGGTAAGTTTGCAAGGCTTACAACGCTAAAACCGGGTTTCAATACCTGTGATGAGTAGAGCAGGGATAACCCTCTGTGTAGCTTTGCGCTTAACAACAATTTTAGTTATACGTTTTTAATAACCTGATTTGTCATCACACACACGTGTGTGTGTACAATATACAATCATATATATATATATATATATGTTTACATGGGTATCGATCGGATCAAATTACTAAAGTAAAATAATCGCCATGTATCCTTCTTTGTACATAAATAACGAATAAACGTCAACCGCGGAGAATCGAACCGGAAACCTAGCGCTTAAGCCACCGGTGGATATCAGTTTTTGATGTTATCCATTTTGTTTGTTTATAACTGGCACAAAGCTACACAATGGGCTATTTTTGCTCTGCCCACCACGGGTATCGAAACCCGGATTCTAGCATTGTAAGTCTTCAGACATACCACTGTGCCACTGGGGGGGGGATGTTATCCATTTGTACAGTGTGTGAAAGTTACTTTGCTTGTATATAACATTAATAAAAAAATCGAAAGATGCTAGTATACAAATTAAGAGTTAACATAAATACTTACATATTAAAAGATTTTACGTTAAAATAATTATACTTCGTTTGTACAGAAAAGTATGAATGACACTGTGATAATATTGAACGAAAACCTCTTAACTGGCAAAAGATTTTTCAAAGAAATTGTATTTAGATTTGATAACAAATCCTTGTGAGAACAAAATAAATAAAAAATGGGGCTACGAGAAAGACGGTTTTCCAGCGCCCATTTCAATAGTCCGATCGACTTGACAGGCTATGCCCAGCTGTTTCAGGTATGTGACGGTTGAAAAGATATGTAGTGGAAGCATCTTGTGTCCATGTGACTTGCGCCATTTTTCCAGATGAAGATCGCTCTTAACACGTGAACGGATTTAGGCACAGACCGTTGTGTTCATGGATTCTTAACTAATACAAGACGCATTTCTGGGGTCCGATTGGATGGTCTTGGTACCCCAAGTTGATCCACATTCCTTTGTTTTCGAATCGTCTTGGAAATACCATATTCCCGATCTCGATACATACTTAAAATCGCAGTATATGAATATTTTGCGTAAGAAGGGGTTGTTATGTACTAGGGCGCTCAAGTTGCAATCTGCGAATCGCGGGATAGAAATCTGTCGCCGAGCATTCTTTTAACAACAAACAAACTTTATATATTTTCACAAATATTGAAAGAAAGTATCTTTTATCGAAGTTTATAAAGTTTTGTTTGTGCCTTAGTGCTTAGTTTTATATTTTGAAAGTATCTTATTGATATATTTCTAGAATATTCGTTTAATATTGTTATCACGGTATTAATGTCGTGATCATTCAATACAAATTATCAATCTGGTTCAACAATATACGTTTAACAATGTTAACGAAGTATTAGTGTCATTATGATCCAATACAATTATTCATTTTTCAGCATGGTACCGCAGTGGCACAGCGGCATGTCTGCGGACTTATACTGCTTGACACCAGGTTTCGATCCCGTGGTAGGCAGAGTAGAGATAGCCTTTTGTTTAGTTTTGTACTTAAAAACAGACAACAACAAATCTTCAGCATGTTTTCTTTACACAGTCTAGCGATCAATTTTCATTTATGTTTATAAAAGATAGATATGTCAATAGGGTGCGCCACTGTTTATTCACGAAGAGCCACCTCCAATTATATAATAACTTCTACCAAAAACTTAGCTAAAAATCGTTAATGGTAATGCAATTAATAATAATTAGTCTTAATTATGAGTAACACTCAAGTCACAGAAAGCCTCTGAGGCAAATTAATTGGGTATTTGTAGTGTTTTCAACCCATATATTAAACAACAAAGATATAACAAAGTAACATAATAGTAAAATATATATATATATATTTTAAATAAAAACAAGGTTCTGCCACCGAGTAATTTTAAAGGATTCTTAGAATTTTTGGACGGGTCAGAATTCAAATCCTTATGGGCAATATTTAAATATTTGGAGATTAAACACACACAGGCTAATTAATGAGGCTTTAATGTATTGACATTTTCCCTTAAATAAACGTGTTTGATCGGCAAAGTTCACCCATTAGGTTGTTAATATATTTAAGAAGAGAAACAACGTAAATGGATTTAATAGATATGTGGCATATAAAATATAAGGATAACAGAAAAAGGAGCGGCTAGAGATGT
This sequence comes from Limulus polyphemus, assembly GCF_000517525.1. Taxonomy (NCBI): domain Eukaryota; kingdom Metazoa; phylum Arthropoda; class Merostomata; order Xiphosura; family Limulidae; genus Limulus; species Limulus polyphemus. The sequence goes on along the minus strand of NW_013671799.1, from coordinate 29,033 downwards.
ACAATACCTTAGGAACTTATTATTCTGGAATCGGTTTTATTGGTCAGTGTATTCAAGATGAAACAAAGGAGAAAACTGGTGCTAACTACACTTAGAACTCTATAAAAAAACAGCTTGAACAATACACACAAAATAACAACAAAATGGATAAGAACACACCTGCTTCAGCTATTTGTCTTCCTTACATACAGAACACGAGCGACAAATAAAACAGCCGAAATTCAACTTAGATGTCTGCTGGAAACTCTAAGAGACAACCAGATCCACACTAGTACAAACAAAACACGACAGACGACAATCACAAAAACGACATCTACGATATCCCATGTTTCCAGCAAGGAGACAAGGACGACATTTTGTTTGTTGTTAAGCAAGAAGCTACACAATGGGTTAACTGTGCTCTGGTCACCGCGGATATCGAAATATAAGTTTTAGGTTTGTAAGCCCTCAGACTTACCACTGAGCCCCCCCCCCCCGGGGGGGGGTAAGACAATACGAAATTAATGAAAACTCAAAACCCCGCCATTGCATAACACGCATCGGAATAGGACATACAATCAATTGGGTAACTAAAGGCACACTGACACAGACAGGTTTTGGAAAAACCTAGCAGATCAAAGAATATTTCTATATAAACACACCTTCACTCAACAGAGACAAAGGTTTAGAGATTAGCAATCTCTGGTAAGCACACAGGATCACGTACAAATCTGTCAGTCAAACCATAACCATCTCATTAATTAGTGAAGAACCAGAAACCATCTAATCAACCAGTGAGGTCTTAGTAACACAAACCAATCACAAGCCACACCAAACGCCATATATACAACGTACAACCAGTTTAACCGTCACTCAAACCAAGACTACAAACACTTTATCAACCAATGAGGAACCAGGAAACCACCTAACCAACCAGTGGGGCCCTATTACCAGCAACCAATCAAAATGCCTTGTATACGAAGTGCAATGGATGAAGAGGGATACATTTCTCTGAGATCCTTGGGGGAATTCATCAATCCAAAGTCCCCATATCTCTTTCTTCCTCTGACCTGAAGATAGAAGACTTCTGAAAAGTTGTCACTTAGTCTTCTTTATGACATCTTTTTGGTAGCACTTTACAGTATATGTAATGTTGGCGTCCATTTTAACGTTATAAGTCTCGAGTAAGCTACACTATAGCCATCTATCGTTAGAATAAAGCGTTATTGTTTATAGGATTTCGCAGATTACTTCTATCTTTGAAATGTAGAGAGTGATGTTGTCCATTTTGTTTTGTATTTTGGCACCAGTGCCATTTATTTTGATACACCTCAAACATAAATTATCTTTGGATATGAGGGGCCCGTTGCATTATTAACAAAGATTATGATAACAGCTTCCGGGTGGTAAGCCTGAAGGCTTTTAACGCTAATGTTTGAGGTTCGATCACTACGATGATTACAGCGCAAATTACCCATTGTGTAGATAGCACTAAAAACACACTCTAGTAATATATTATCTTGATTAAACCGTTTGATTCTAAAACAATTTTATTCTAAAGCCTTGTTTTTAATTTGTGAGTTTTAAATTTTGCATTTTCAATATTCAGATTGGAATACAGCTATTTCTCTCTCTCTTTTTGAGAATATGTTTTAAAAAAATATGTATTAAACAGAAAATTTATTTTCTTTAATATTTATGGTAGATAACATTAAAAATATCTTGTTTACTGGTAGAAGATCAGTTTTTTGTAAGACGTTTATTTTCTGCGATACAGAGAATAAATCTATCAAAAATATAGTATTTCACTGTTGCTTTCAATTTACATTTTAGTGACACCTAGTGACATAAATAGGAAGTGTTTGTATTTACTATATTGGTTGTACTTTCTATTATGAAAAATAAAATAAAAGTGACACTCAGGAATAGAATATTTAGATAATTTTAAAGTGTATCGGTACATTTTATGATATAACAGTCCAATTTTTATACGTTGTACTTGAATGAAATTTACGAAAACACTTTAACAGATGTAATAATTCACAATTTTAGGGATTTTTCTTTTATCAACGAAATGATAAAGTTATAAACTTTTAAATCTATTATAAAAAAGTAAGGACTTTTTGTTATTAATTACAAAGTTACACAAGTGGTTAGCTATGTTCTGTCCAACTCGGGTATCGAATCCCAATTTTTGAGAGTTGTAATCACTCAGACTTACCGCTGAACCACTAGGGGTCGAAGAGTAGATATTTTTTGCCCACTGTTATGCACAAAGCTACACAACGTACTGTCTGTGCTGTGCCCACCACGGGTATCGAAAACCGATTTTTAGCGTTATAGGTCCTCAGACTTACCACTGAGACTCCTGGTGGCGAAAAGTAAAGAAGTTAATCCAATAAAAAAATAACATAGACAATATATTTGAAAATGTCACGTCCGTTATATTAAAAGATCAATTTACTTCATTATAAATTTATTTCTTATCTATGAATATAAATTTCATGAACATTAATCAAAGCCTCTTAGTTCTCAGAATCCAAACTATCTAACTTACAACATTATATGTTGTTAATCAATACTGTTACGACAGCGGAGGTCACGTGACCCTAGTAACACGTCATATTCTCGAAGCTTCGTGAATCCTCGGGAGGTTACTAGATGTTATGTATTCTTTTATATAAGACGGCGAAGAAGTGACGGCAACAATGCAATGTGTAATTGAACTGCGGACAGAGTATTGTTGAGTCGAGCACGTGAGACGTTCGTTGTGAATTATAGTGTTTGTTATAGCGCGACTGTTGAAATTAAGTGTATCGCAAAGTTGTA
>NW_013671799.1:22137-26166 GCF_000517525.1 Limulus polyphemus | reverse complement strand
CTTCGGAAAGAATTTTTACGGAAAATTAACTAACGAAGGAGACGTAACAATACTTTGAGCAAAATTAGCGTAACTACATAATAGATTCCTGCGCATCACGTGACACTTCACATTATACATCAATCGCTGACGATAGATTCGCGAGGCTTGCCGTTAAGCCTTATATACAGAGACGTGACTGACAAGTTATTCAAAATATATATCTTACAGTTTTAAGAAACTTTATGCAGTTATAAGTAAATGCTACAAGATTAACTGCTGACGTTCTTCTTGCATATTCACTAAGCCCACTAAGCTTTTCGTTTAATACCATAACTCACCATTTGAGGTGAACGATGAGAGAGAACATATTCTACGAAACGCTACTTATATACTCAGTAGCATATTTTATAAGTTATGGTTTAAACTATAATATAATTTGTGTTTCCTCTGGAAGTTTACTGATTAATCCTAACTTCCGATCAGAGCAAGCCATTTGCTTAAAGCGAAACTAAAATTCAACCTGGTATCGATAATGGCTATAGCTAATTAAAATAATTTCAAGAATAAGATTTTATAGATATTATGAGTTTATGAAGGTAGAAAATTTACTTACGAAATAAAACAGGTTGTGGACAACATAATTCATAGGTGAAACAGGGATGAGAGTGGAAGTGAAGATAAAGGGTCATTATTTGTAAAGATTGTCTTCAAGAAATACTTAAAATTTCTGTACATCAAACGTGAACTATACTAGTTACAGATTCTTGAAGTATGAAATACAAATTCGTTACGAAATGATAATATGTAGAAAAATATTATAAAGCTTTTTGAAAACGTATATTATTTATATTACATTGTTTAAAGTGCTTTTTTATAAACAACAATCTTTCATTTACCGTCTTTGTTATATACACACGAAATTGTATCTTGTGATGCAAATAACAGAATAATTTTACGATTAATAGAAAATGAAGACAGTTTTTGTATAAATAAATATATAATAAAAACAAAAAATACACTTAAGTAAGTTGACATTAATGTGAGACGCCACCTACAAAGGAAATGATAGTTTTACCGATAGGTGGCAGCAACTAAAACAGTGGTGGCAAGCGTTATCATATTTTTAGCAAAGTTATTCAATGACATACGAAGTATATTCTCACTTATTTAAAACGTATTCATAAGTTTAGATGTGGTTCAATATGAGTTTCATCAGGCACGAGAATGTTGTGCTTAACCCTTTAATTGCACCGAGTAACATTGCTTTTAAGTTTATTTTGCCGTAATAAGTGACTTGTAAAATGACGTCGGAATTGAACAAAAGTCTTACATCTATGGATTGGTTACCGAGGTTAAATGTGCAAGGAACAATGGATGGGGAACAAACTTGTGAGCATAAAAATGAAACATTATGTTGTAGTGGGAACCAGAATTGTTCGGTTTCATCAACAACTAAAGATTCGAATCAGAAAATTGGAAAACCACCCTACAGTTATGCCAATTTGATATCATTTGCCATAAATAGTTCCCCTAAGAAAAAGATGACGTTGAGTGAGATTTATTCGTGGATATGCGTAAATTTTCCATACTACAGAGATGCAGGGAACGGCTGGAAGGTAAAATGATCAAACGTGAACAAATTTGTAATTACAACTTAGTTGGAGATTTAAAAGTTTAATTTTTCAAATAAATGTTCTTTTATTAACTTTTAGTCTCACTCGTACACGTAGTGATGGTGAAAATAATGCTAAGGTTAGTCTAGTATAAGTTTGAACCGTCAAGAAGAATAATAGAAATTAGTTTAAGTTTGAAATAGTTCAAAAGAGTTCTTAAAGTTAAAAAATCGAAATACTAAATAACAGCAAACAATATAATTATGATGATTTTTTTTCAATTAAATCCAATTTATTTTTTCGTTTTAAGCTAATGGATATTATAAGATAATATAGTGCAAGAATAATGTCTGGTGTTTTTTTTATATTTAATGTTAATCGTACAATATCACTGACTGAAAATTAGGGTTATGTATAATATATTTTTTAATGTAATCTTAGGACTTGTTATGAAGAAAATGGTGCAGATGTAACATCTTTTTATTTGTGCCGAATTTCTTACAATTTCAAAATTAAACATAGCAATATCAGAGCAAAGTATTTTCTAACATTACTATTTTTTATAAATTTTGGATTATCTTAATTTATTATTATGATCAGCTGGTATGTTTGTTCATTGGGCTTTGTACTGACTCAAGATGATACCTTAAAAACTTGTCATTGGTTGTGGTTTTAAGACGCAGTTTGTTGATCTCAACCAAACTGATAACTTTAGGCTGATAATATCTAACTATGTGTATGACTTTCAGGCTTAGCACATGATGAAATTGCAAGGTTCTTTACCAGCCTTTCTAGAGTAGACGTTTCTTGGAAATGGAATAGCAGTTTTTTGTAGTGAACATAGGGTGTATTGTTAACTTTAATTACAGCAAGGATGCAGTTTAATCATTATAGGTGGCAGTTTTCTGGTGTATTGATTTGAAACTTTAAGTCTCTTTAGTCTGGTTAATATAATGTGACATTTGGACAATGACAGACTAAGGCTGTCCCTTTCTACTGACGTTTGAGAAAAAATAAACTCTTAAACCTCCACCCTTTATTTTTGACACAATTATTAGTTCCACTTTTAAAGTCTTGATAAATCCTGGTGGCCACAACCATGAACAAAAAGTCTTAATAAAACCAGGTCACCACTACTGTGAACAGAAAGTCTTAATGAAATCTGGTGAGCACTACTGTGAACAAAACGTCTTAAAAATCCTGGTGACCACAACCGTGAACAGAAAGTCTTAATAAATCCTGGTGACCACTACTGTGAACAGAAAGTCTTAATAAGTCCTGGTAACCACTACCGTGAACAGAAAGTCTTAATAAAACCTGGTGACCACTACCGTGAACAGCAAATCTTAATAAATCCTGGTGACCACTACCGTAAACAGAAATTCCTTCCTTAAGGTAGTCACCCTGTTAAAAAAATAAAACTTTTAACTGCAGCCCAACCCAATTTTAAACTTGTATTCAGAATATAGCAGAAAGAAATCAGAGGTGTGTTTATCCTGTCTATACCTTGGATAAACTTGAAAAATTCAATAAAATGACCCCCAAACCATCATTTCTCAAAAAATAAAATTGAAAGATCTTAACCTTTCCCTCTAAGGTAGCCCTTCCATTCCTGAAATCACCCCCATAGCCCTCTTCTGAACTCTTTTCAATGAGTCAATATTCTTTGATAGATAAGGAGACCAAAACTGTATACAGTATTGCCAGAGAGGCCTGTCTAATGACATATAAAGATGGAATTATCATTTTTAACTTTTAATCAGTACGACTCTGAATACATTCTAAAATTCTACTTTTGAAATGTATTCAGAGTCATAGTGATTAAAAGTCAAGCTTACTTTTGACTTTTTGTCAGTGTGTGCTGATAATTCTAAGATGCTAGATAAGATTAATTTTATCCTGCTGACCCAAGATTACATGTGCCTGACAATTTCACTCACTGGTTGCTCTTCATTTCACCTTTGTTCACCGTAAAGTAAATTGTTCAGGTATTGAGTTGAAACAGTATTAGGTTTAAAAGTTGTTAAATTAAAAGTAAAAAACTTGAGATTTTCATTCACTAAAATAAAAGAAATAATATATATATGTAGGTGATGTTTGAAGGCTTGTTATGGGCAAGAAGAATGTTGACACATGTTCTTTGGACAAAGGACAATAACATAGATACCTTTGGAGCTAAAAGCTCTGGGCAAGAAGATATTAACACATGTTCTTTGGACAATGACAATAACAGAAATACTTCTGGAGCTGAAAGCTGTGGGCAAGAAGAATATTAACGTGTTCTTTAGACAAAGGACAATAACATAGATACCTTTGGAGCTAAAAGCTCTGGGCAAGAAGATGTTAACACATGTTCTTTGGACAATGACAATAACATAGATACCTTTGGAGCTAAAAGCTCTGGGCAAGAAGATGTTAACACATGTTCTTTGGA
>NW_013671799.1:17644-21373 GCF_000517525.1 Limulus polyphemus | reverse complement strand
ATAGATACCTTTGGAGCTAAAAGCTCTGGGCAAGAAGATGTTAACACATGTTCTTTGGACAATGCCAATAACATAGATACCTTTGGAGCTAAAAGCTCTGGGCAAGAAGATGTTAACACATGTTCTTTGGACAAAGGACAATAACAGAAATACTTCTGGAGCTGCAAGCTTATGTCTTATGTAGTATATATTTTTAATGCACAAAATTGCCACGCGTTGTGTGATAATCTGAGTTTGAGGTTCCAAATTTCAAATAACGTGTTATGGGCCTACTCTTAATGGAAACATCTTTAATTTCACTCGCAAGTTCTTAATAATATGTCATAAAAGTTAAATGTGATATTTAAATACCGGATTAAATGCGTATTTGAATATTAAGTAAAGACTTTGTTTTGAAAACTTATCAACTGTGCACAGGAATTCTTCGATTTCCACAACTTTAAATGACGTCATAACAGTAACTTCGTTAGGGGGACTCGCGATTCGTGTTTTCAGTTGACGTCACTACGGTATTGCATTGCGTGTGACGAAGTGAAAGATTAATTATAACCTTTTTCGATACAATTTTTTTATAACTTAGACATGTCGAACAATTATAATACGAGTTTACCATAAAAAAAAGAAAGAAGCGAAACGATTGATTTTTTTTTCCAGAAAACTAACAAATTAATAATCGCTGTAAAAGATCGATTAATTTGTTGGTTTTATTTATGATAGAGAAAACTGAATATGAGTTACAGAAACTTTTTTTTTTTTATAAAAATGGGCAGAACTCCAGTAGTTAAAAAAGGCTTGCAGCTGTTTCTATATATAGACAAGGTGTAGATTACTAACCCTTCCCTAAAAGAAATTAGCACTCGCTGAGGGGTAGTTCACAAATTTCGCCATTTTAAGGAGGGTAAGACACCTACGTTACCCACAGTTGCACCAAATCGGATTACTTAACGATAACACAATACGCCATTTTTATTTTATTTTTTTAAAAGCGATCTGGATGAGAATGGTTGAAATTTGCGAACGACCCCTAAACTAAGCTCTTTTTCAGCCCGTGTGTCTTCCCTGCATGGTATACTTAAAACGTACAGGAGACATTTTACAGGTTTATATAGAAACAACTCATTCAAAATGTAAACTTTTCAGCTTATAAAAAATTTTAATCTCTAATGTTGTGAAATAAACAAAGTAACAACTTTGTGGTCAGCGAATGAGTTAGATGAGAGGTATAGCATACACTAAACGCCTGCAGGAGTGACCACAACTTACAAGAGAGTCCAATATCCGAGGAAATCTCAGAAATGTGTACGAGTTGAACTTCTGCAAGTCTTCTCTGAACGACTGACTACGACAAGTTTTCTAAGAATGAAATTGTGCACGTGAACGACACGAGCCTGTCTGCCTCTACCCAGCTTGTTTCAGTATTGATTTTGTGTAACCTCCGTGGTGCACGTGTGTTTCTTTCTCTGGTTCTCTAACGTCTGTTTGACTGGCAAGCAAATTTCAAGTTAAACAACAAACTGTTTCTTTTTCTGTTTTTTTTCACAGCTTGACTTCTGCTGGTGACTTTTGCTAAAGTTTAAACAAACTCTGTTGTTAAATAATTTAAAACGTATAACACGTCTGTCCATTTTAGATAGCAAATTTTGTACCTAGTTCTGAACGGATACAAACCAATACTCGCTTATGCAGGGCCTTAGGAAGCGGTAAGGACAGTAAAGCCATGCAAAAATAGCCAGAATGGCATCTATACCTGTATCCCCCACACTTGCCCATAACGCTAAAACCGGTGTTTGATACCCATGGTGGGCAGAGCACAGAAAGCCCATTGTGCAGCTTTGCGCTTAACATCAAATGAATCATTCACTTGTTTATAGCCCCCAGTGGCTCAGCGGTAAATCTGAAGGGGTTTTGATACCCCACAATGGGCAGAGCACAGATACCCCATTGTGTGGTTTCATGCTTAACAACAAACAAACAACTTACTAGTTAATTTTTCTAATATTTTCTGGTGTCATTGTTAAAACAATGTATACACTTCCAAAACGCACGTACAGTATAAGGATAAAACGTCATGCTTTCTTCATTCATTGACTTCTTACCAAGTGAGTTAATATAAATGCCAAGTCTCACCAAATAAACTTTCACGTGCCAGTTTTCAATATTTATATCAGCCCCCCTTTCTGCTATTAAATAAGTGCCAGTTTTAATATTTATATCAGCTCCTTTCTTTTAAATAAGTGCCAGTTTTTAATATTCATATCAGCCCTTTCTTCTATTAAATAAGTACTAGTTTTAATATTTATATCAGCTCCTTTCTTTTAAATAAGTGCCAGTTTTCAATATTTATATCAGCCCCCTTTCTGACTTATTTAATAGAAGAAAGGGCTGATATGAATATTAAAAACTGGCACTTATTTAATAGGCCAGTTTTAATATTTATATCAGCCCCTTTCTTCTATTAAATAAGTGCCAGTTTTTAATATTTATATCAGCCCCTTTCCCCTTTTAATGAAATAATTCTTTTTATTTCAAATTTTGGGTCAAGGGTATCATTTAGCCTTAATATATTTGTAACGCCCAATGTTCTTATTTCAGTATTCTTCTTTCTGATATACCTGATATAATATTTTCAAATGGATTATGTAAGAACAGAAAGTGATGTGGAGTAGGTATTCAAATAATACCAAATTTATTAGATTTGTCAACAGCTGCAAAAAGTTATTGTAATATGAATAAATAACACTTATCGAAACATTCGAGTTTATGATCAGAAAACTAATTCAGAAACTTCAGTTGTAACTTTGAAACTAACTTGGGAAAACATCTGTTATTATTTTGGAAATTCCAATTTTAAAATTATGTTTACACAATTTTATTGTTACATCATAATTGTTTTTAGTTTTTAAGTAGAACTGTTTCATTTCTTTAAGTGTTCATAACAAATGCGATAATTAGCTATTGTGTGTGTGTCTAGTACGAAAACTAGGTTTGAGGGGATCTGTACATATTAACCTTAAGTACTTAAACAAGATTCTTTTTGGGGTACTTAAACGTGATCCTTTTTGGGATAACATGGGTGGATTATAATGTTAATATTACCAATAAAATTTTTAAGACATCTCTTCATTAATTATAGCTGTTAGAGTGTCCAGTGTATATAAAGGGTATTTCAAAATAGAATGTTTTTTTGTTTTTTTTTGTCAGACCTAGTGTGGTCTAGTGATTAGCATGCTGGGTAGCAGATCAAAGAGTCCAAGGTTGGAAACGTGAAACGCTGAACACGATTCACAGTTTCAGCTGATGGTGTGTAATAAAAGTAACAATCAGTCCCATTATTTAAAAGAAATGTTATTTAAAGAGCAAGACGAAGCCCTGGCAGGCAGTATTTCAAATTTAGGGACAGCTACACCTGAACCTTGAGGGTCTTGGACCAAGTTGTTTAGCCTATGTGGGCATAAGGTGCTGTTCAGGCTGTTGTTGGAGGTTGCTGCCTTTGTTTAGTATGAAACTATATGAGTTACATTTCAGAAATTATTGTTTAAAAGTTCAGTTTTATGATCAGTTTATTATATTATAATACACAGTCTTGTTTAAAAGTTCAGTTTTATGATCAGTTTATAAGATATCAATACACAGTCTTGTTTAAAAGTTTAGTTTTATGATCAGTTTATAAGATATCAGTACACAGTCTTGTTTAAAAGTCCAGTTTTATATCAGTTTATAAGATAAGTC
>NW_013671799.1:14525-16788 GCF_000517525.1 Limulus polyphemus | reverse complement strand
TGTTTAAAAGTCCAGTTTTATGATCAGTTTATAAGATATCAGTACACAGTCTTGTTTAAAAGTTTAGTTTTATGATCAGTTTATAAGATATCAGTACACAGTCTTGTTTAAAAGTTTAGTTTTATGATCAGTTTATAAGATATCAATACACAAAGTCTTGTTTAAAAGTCCAGTTTTATGATCAGTTTATAATATTATAATACACAGTCTTGTTTACAAAGTCCAGTTTTAGAAGTGATTTATAAGATATTAAATACTGTAGGGTGCAATACCTAAGTTAGTGAATCAGGTTGTTTTTTAGGGCAACATGTCGGAGTACAACTGTTACATAATATTTCATCTGCTAACTCGTGTTCACGAGTCTCTGGATTTTGTTAGCTGATTTATACAGGAATTGGGCAATCATCCCAAACCTTGTACAATGAAGTTTTAGTGATTTCTGCCACTAAATATTGAGATGGATTTATTATTTCCAGTCACCTTGTGCTGGTATCAAAACATATGTTTAATGTTACAAATTATTGTACGTTTTCTGAACTTTTCTCTTAAGAATTGTGTTTATTCGTTTTTCAAGGAATTGTTTTTTTTTCCTGAAATTTCCAAGAAAAGTTTTTCCTGGACAAGTTTAAGAACACTTTTTTATTTCAAGGTACTCAATTATATTTGTTTTCCCTTCCTGGTATGTGGGACAACGGTAAGTTTCCGAACTTACAACGCTAAAATTTGGGGCTCGATTTCCTGCGGCGGACACAATAGAAAGCGTAATGTAACTTTGCTCTATAACAGACAAACAAACAACCGACCTGAAGTCTTCCAAGAAACGTTTCCCTGGGCAATTTTCAAAAACATATTTTTCAATGAATTCGGTATTTTTTTTCTTTCTGTAATGTTTTTCCAGTAAAGATATCACGCGCCAGTGACGCATGTCTGTGTATCGAGTGTCTTGAAACAGATTATAGTTGTTACTCGTGGTTTACTAGCAGAACCATTTGGTCAAAAATACTTGGTATTTTAACTGTCTTGTTCACAATTTTTACAAAGTATAATATATATATATATATAATGGATGACTTGAATAGGATGCTGTTGAACTATTTCGGGGGCAGATTTAGGTCTTTCAAAGCGGGAGGAGTCTAAATCAATGGATATTAGAGAGCCTGCGAGAGGGCTTATCCCCCTATGAAAAGATGAGTTTTTGAAAGTTGATATCTTAAGTCAAATACCTGATACTCTCTGTTATTGTTTGCCGGTCACTTCCTTTGGCAAATTAACAACAAGAAATCCGAATGTCCAGTATTTCTTGCTACCATCGAAAATATTTTTGCCTTCATTTGCGGAACTGACCCTTCAGAATCTTGAAGACCCTACCCCCCCCCCCCCCCGAAATCAAGTGTATGTAAAGCGCTGTCAAGGGATTGAAAATGACTTCTTCAAAGACCCGTGACCCCCACCCAGTAGCCCAGCGGTATGTCTGCGGACTTACAACGCTAGAATCCGGGTTTTCGATACCCGTGGTGTGCAGAGCACAGATAGCCCATTGTGTAGCTTTGTGCTTAACTATAAACAGATAAACAATCAAAGACCCAATGATGGGTTTTAAAAATCAGTCATAATATTTGGGAGGAAAAGATCCATTTCTCTCATTATACACATTACAGACGGCCCAGGCTCCCGTTCCGTACAGGAATACAAGCACAACTGATCCCAGAAAAAAAAATAGTATTTCTACTATTTGCATCTCTATTTTTATCTATTTCTGTTTAATATTTTACCGTTTCCTCCGATTCTTTATTTTTTTTGTCCATTGAAAAGGGGGTTCCTCTCCCCTTGATCTGCTACTGTGTTTGACTTTGAAATGTATTAGGCTAACGTTAATTATGTATGAAATGATTGTTGGGTTTGGTTTCTGAATGTTAAATTCCGTCTATCGTCACAAATCAATCGTTGTGAGATAGAGGGCGCTGAATTATTAGATTTAAGTAATATTCGTTAAAATCGTTGTTAAGATGACAGGCAGGCATTTACAGTTCTCAAGACTTGAATAATGATAGGCCTATTACTATTAAGTAAGGTCGTTAAAAGAAATTTCACGAAACAATAAATATAAAACACATTTCACTTTTCTTTGTCTTTGATACAGCGTCTCAGACATATGTGTTACTATGACCCTACGATCTAAATTAGGCTTTATAGGCCTAACATTTGGACATATGTGTTACTATGACCCTACGATCTAAATTAGGCTTTATAGGCCTAACATTTG
>NW_013671799.1:11464-13577 GCF_000517525.1 Limulus polyphemus | reverse complement strand
CTTAATGTGGCTTTGTGCATTATTAAAAACAAACAAACAAATTATCCTAACATAGGTATAGGAGGTCAGGGGCATAGGAGCCTAGGGGGGGAACACGTGTCCCCTCAATAATTTCTAAACAACAGGCTATGTTAAACATAATTAAACATTATTACTATGTTATTATTACTGTTTTAAAGCCAAATAAATAGTATAGACGGTAGCATTACGTTTGGCTGGTCTAAACACATAATATGTATTGAATTTCATCATACTGACAGAAGACTTGAACGATTTGTGTTTATTTATAAAACGAAGCTACTGTTGACTGTGTTATGGGTCATGACAATGTATTTTTGTTGTTGCAAGAATTGTCTTTTGAAAAGGTGAAAAAAAAAAACCTACTCGGAGGTTGCCTGTAAAATGTATTTTAATGTTTGTTTATTTAGCAAATTCCAATAATGGTGTCAATTTAAAAATAATCATCTATATACTCCAAGTATTTAAAACTTATTTATATATTATAACAATCGTTTAAATGTATCGTTTTTGCCAATAGTCAAAGTGTAGTCTATGTTTGTTATCTTCCTGGTTGTATTTAAATATGGTGTTATGAGTATAACCAGTCATGCTTTGACAAGGTTACTGAAAAATGTTATAATGGTTTGTTCGGTGAATTTTTTGGCGACCCTCCTCCGAACAAAAAAAGTACTCCTAGGGGCTGTAATGTGTTGGAGCTTTTAAAGATCGCTGGTTGTGTAACATAACATCACAAGAAGACCGATCATAATTGTAATCACATTTTTTATGCATTTTTATCCACGCATGTTACGTGATCTGCCATCGAGGTTCAATACCAAAGCTTGTCAGGTTGGCTAGGTTTACAGTTGACAAAATCCTCAGTTGAAATGCATCTTACTTGAAAAGTGTCCTTTTTTTGTCCTTGCCTTTTTAATGACTTCTGCACGTTACTGAAGGGGCGGATCTATCAAAAACGACTGTTAGATCAGGAACTTCGACTTAACATCGACAAAAATCCGACTACTTATTCAGAAGCTTAACTCGAACTCTGCCAATCAGAAGCTAAGCCAACGCAACGATAAAACATCGCCCGATTAGAAACGTCTAAGTCTGTGTAGTTCTTGTTTATCTACTTAAACTCATTTTCTTTGCCATCAAGATTTGACCTTTTAAGCATTATTAATGGTTAGCTGTTAGAGGTTAAGTGCAAATCTTCACGTGATGTAACTTAGCGGTGATTAGCCGAAGTTATATTCCCGCCACTTATATTTTGTTATAGAGAGAGTATAAAGTAGTTATGGTGTCAGTTGTTGGTATGTAACAGATTTGTTATCGTATTCATTTTAATATTTGACACACACACACACATAAAATACGGTACTGTTCACTCCTGACTCCAAGTGGCTCAGCGACAACTCTAAGGGCTTAGAACCTGATTTCGACACCCGTGGTTGACACAGCACGGATATCCCATTGTGTGTAGCTTTGAGCTGAACAACAAACGCATCGTTCATGTCTTTAAATTCTGTTATGGATGAAGGTCCATTTAGCTCAAAGAAATACGAACAATTCAATAGTGAACGAGTACCCTCTCCCCTCACCCTCAAGACGCCACAGAACACGATAACGAGCTTTTTTGGGGTTCCTTAGGCATCTATACCCCCCCCCCCCAAATGAGTTATAAGAAGATTTTCATCCTTTCAAGACTAGATTTTACATCCGGGATCTTGGTATTATAAATTATTATCATTGGGAATGTTCACAGCGCGTCGTCAAATTAAAAAGTAGGGCTCCATCCCTGATAACAATTCCTGTCCATCCCCCAACTTTCATAATGCGTGTGTACGACATAAATCCCATGATTAGTTAACTTATAGAAGTACGTTTAATTAGTTTGTAATATATTGCTAATTACCGGACAGCGGCCAAGTAGCACGCGATTCATTGTGTCCTGTCACCGCTGAATTTTAATACGAGTTTGTTACGTAATACGATCGTGATTGGGATGTTGGCTTTTAAATTAGCGCTAAGAATAAAGAGAATGAACTAATTTCAGTTAATTTATACGAAAATATTGTCGAACAATAGGTCATATTCGTATCGCACCGTGTCA
>NW_013671799.1:0-10484 GCF_000517525.1 Limulus polyphemus | reverse complement strand
CACGCTTGGTATTGCTGGCACATTGCGGCTATGTTCATAGATGTCGTTGGTTTTACGGGTTTATGAGTTTTCGGAAATGATGAGAATTAATAAAATAATAAACGCTCATTGTGTGAGAGAAGTCTTGAGAGAGTAAACTTCTTGAACACATTATCAATTTATTAAGTTGAGAAAAAAGTAGCCTTTTAAATAAATTATCAGTTTTTAAGCCTTGGGAGAAAAAGCTTCTTGAACAATTTTTCAGATTATTAAACCTTGGGAAAAGTAATTTTTTGAACTAATTTATCATATTATTAAGCCTTGGGAAAAGTAGTCTTTTGAACTAATTTATCAGTTTATTAAGCCTTGGGAAAAGTAATAGTTTGAACTAATTTATCAGTTTACAAAGCTTTAAATACAACCACCCTGGAACTAATTTATCAGATGCCTTGGGAAAAGTAGTCTTTTGAACTAATTTATCAATTTATTAAGCCTTGGGAAAAGTAATCTTTTGAACTAATTTATCAGATTATTAAGCCTCGGGAAAAGTAGTCTTTTGAACTAATTTATCAGTTTATTAAGCCTTGGGAAAAGTGATCTTTTGAACTAATTTATCAGATTATTAAGTCTTGGGAAAGTAATCTTTTGAACTAATTTATCAGTTTATTAAGCCTTGGGAAAAGTAATAGTTTGAACTAATTTATCAGTTTACAAAGCTTTAAATACAACCACCCTGTATAAAATAACTGTGCCATCGTTGTCAGGCATTTTGTACTCGCGTGTTGTGGGACAAATTAAACGCCTTAACGTTCATTGACTTTAATCGATTACTTCTGTGTTTGGTAGAAAGCTCTGTGACATGTAACACTCCACGTGATTACGTGGTGTGTGCATTTTATGGAATTCAAAAGTGGCTGTGGTGCTATAATGTACTTGTTTCACGTGTATAATACAGACAATGTTGAAAACTTTATTTTTTAAACCTTGAAACGCCTTTTGTAATGAATCACTAGAAGAGTGTAGATCAACAAGAATACATTTAGAATGTTATTTTTTATTATTATTAAAAGTTTGTGGATAAGTAAAAATTTCAACTCCTCGAGAGGTGCACGAGGTCGTTGCTTAACTCCGCTTTTCTGCGTCACAAGTGAGTGAAAATGGTGACACATTCCTCCTGAATGAGGGTCCGAGCGCGACCCAGTGGCTAGCATGTCAGACTGTGGATCCGAGGTTCGTGTCGCTTTACTTCGCAGTTTGGAATCGTGGGTCTATTCGATTAGAGTGGCGGTGGGTGGTGTTGACTAGCTGTTTTTATTCTTGTCTATCACCTAAAAATTGGGGACGGCTAACACGGAGTAGCTTTGCTCGAAAATTCAACAAATAAACAAACAAACAATCCTCCTGGATGTGATGCTAGCCCAGCGCAGGTACCCATGATACGATTGGGTATACTGAAGCAAATGGGACAAAATATTTTGCTCAAGGACACAACAGCATGTCTGGGCAAGTCTTAATCCTGCAACCTTTCGACTTCTAAGCATTAACCACTAGGCCACGCTGTCCTTATAACTTTCTGAAACACATGTACCAATATTAGTTGGGTTGCCAGGCCTTGAAATTAAAGCAAAGTTTAAAAGTGCGTACTAATTATTTTTGTTTCTTGCTGAATTGGGTTGTTCTCAGTGGTAAGTCTGCGGGTTGTCGATGCAGAACTTAGAGTTTCGATACCCTTAGTGGGCAGAGCATATATATATCCCATTGTGTAGGTTTGTGCTTAACAACCAAATCAAACTTGAAACGAGTCGTTCAATATGTCCTGTTCAAGATTCTTACTGGTGTTTAATTTATATGATAACTTTTTTCAACATTTAAATGAATCTTATATATTAGAGATTTAAAAAAAAACAACTTAAAGTGCCCTCTATAGGAAGATTCGTGTTTGTTCCATTGGGGTGTCAGAGAAACTAAAACCAATCTCAAAGTGTCGGTACCGAATTATAAAGCTGGTTGCAGTAGTGTCTGATATGTCAGTCTTAATAAGGACTATCTTTACTATTAGTCGTACTTCGGTTAACGCTTTAATGTAGCAAAAACGTTATCCAGCCGCTGCTTTAAATGTTTGAATACTGACTGGTACACTCGTTATTAGTGGGGAAGGGAAGGTAAATAAAATCATTAATTAAAAGGTTTCCTTTAACAAAGAACTGTCGGAAATATTAGGAAAAAGATCCCCAACAAAATATCACAATACTTGTGTCTGAAGTCATTCAGTGAGCATTCAAACATATCGGATGTTAAGGATCTCAGACGGAACCATCAGCTCGAAATAACGATCTGAACTCTCAGATGACATGAATCTTGACACGATCTGTCTCATGCTGTTCAGTTCAGAGGTAAAAAAAATGACTTGATTTCAAGCGAGGCCTTGTTGGCAGTTTTTTTTTCTCGTTTCCTTTTTTTTTTAATCTCTTGTTACCAACCTTCCTCATAAGAAGAATCCTGTTTTTTTTTTCAAATTCTTACTTGAAATATTATCTTGCTCACTTCGTACTTAGCTTTTTTGAATCCATTTTAACTTGCCGAACACATTCCACTGGAACTCTCTTTTGGCGCGTGAAGTAATTAATGTAACCTGGAGCACGAATTTAGACCCCACACCCTATTCCATTTAGGATAAAATTACAGTCAATTTCTCATAACTTTAGGATTATTTTCCTGGCAAATTATTGAAAAGTCTCCCTGACTTACGTCTCCAGACTAAAAGTCACAGATACTTTTTTCCTTCATTATCACTGTGGAGAGTGTGACGTAGACACTTCTGCTCTCTTTAAGTATAAATATTAATGATTTTGATTGTTGAATTTAATAAGCAGCTACTCGAGGGCTACCTTTGCTAACCGTTCCTAATCTTGAAGTGATAGACTAGAGGGAAGGCAGCCGGTGAATATCAAACACTATCAACTCTAGGGCTACTCTATCAACGAATAGTGGGATTGACCATCACATTATAACCCTCCTTCCCTGGCCAGGTGGTTACGGCACTCGACTCGCAATCTGAGGGTCGCGGGTTCGAATCCCCGTCACATCAAACATGCTCGCCCTTTCAGCCGTGGGGGCGTTATAATGTAACGGTCAATCCCACTATTCGTTGGTGAAAGAGTAGCCCAAGAGTTGGCGGTGGGTGGTGATGACTAGCTGCTTTCCCTCTAGTCTTACACTGCTAAATTAGGGGCTGCTAGCGCAGATAGCCCTCGTGTAGCTTTGCGCGAAATTCAAAAACAAACAAACAAAACCCTCCTTCCCCGCCACCCACAGATTGCGAGTCGAGCATCCCAACTACCAGACCATGCTAGGCCAAAAGGTTATAGTATCTTTGCAAGTGTTCTCTGATATAGTTGATCAACACCTATCTCTCGGTACTATTTAATTTAGTTGGATACATCTAAATAAATATATTTGTTTCTGTTATTTGGGTACCATGTGTGCACTTTTCCATACAAGCGAATTTTGTAATTAAATTCTAAACAAACTTTAGGCATAAAAAAGCAAAAAACCCAAACATGCCAACCGGGCACCAATTAGAATTCTGGCTGGAGAAAAATAGTCCACTGTGTAGCCCACTGTGCTTGATAATAAACAAACGATCTTTTTTTTTTTAGGGGGGGGGGGTTAGCTAGTGAATGGATCTAACTATGAACACAACCAATGTTTAATTGTGAGCGGAAATGTTATTATTTTACTTATGTTGCCTCCATGTTGTTATTATTTTACTTATGTTGCCTCCATGTATGTTATTATTTTACTTATGTTGCATCCATGTATGTTATTATTTTACTTATGTTGCCTCCATGTTGTTATTTCTAAATTGCGTTTCCGAGCTGATGTTGCCCAGTTGATACATAAATTTATAAGGTTACATTCATTTTAAAAGTCACAGTTCATATGCAGGTTACCGTGGCTTTACGATTAGAAGGGTGGACTATAACGAATCGTTAGAAATATTGAAGTCACCCGTTAAAGTGCTTTCTCTGCATATCTTCCAACAGTACGACGGAAAGGTGTGGGTGAATGTTCGTTTAATGGTTCGCGCTATGGATGCAACTTTCATTTAACAGTTTACGTGCTGCTATTTTCTCGTCTTATCCGAAAACGCTGTAGACAATGAACGCCTTCAAATAGGTCCTCAGGTTTAGCAACAGAGCAAAATACACTTGTAGACAGTGAACGCCTTCAAATAGGTCCTCAGGTTTAGCAACAGAGCAAAATACACTTGTAGACAGTGAACGCCTTCAAATAGGTCCTCAGGTTTAGCAACAGAGCAAAATACACTTGTAGACAATGAACGCCTTCAAATATGTCCTCAGGTTTATCAACAGAGCAAAATACACTTGTAGACAATGAACGCCTTCAAATAGGTCCTCGGGTTTAGCAACAGAGCAAAATACACTTGTGTATGAATGTAGAATAGGTGCTCAGAGATCAGTACCTTCAAGTACAGGTGGAGCACGAAAACATGGTCACTAAGATAGTTAAACTGGTATAAATCATCGTCCTCGCGGGTTCAAATCCCCGTCACACCAAATATGCTCGCCCTTTCAGCCGCGGAGACATTATAACGTTTCGGTCAATCCCACTTACTATTTGTTGGTAAAAGAGTAGCCCAAGAGTTGGCGGTGGGTGGTGATGACTAGCTGCCTTCCCTCTATTCTTTCACTGCTAAATTAGGGACGGCTAGCGCAGATAGCCCTCGTGCAGCTTTGCGCGAAATTCAAACCAAACCAAACCAAACCGCTACCCATTCAAGACGTCTCCAAACTTTATAAGTCTCTCCCATGATGTGTGGACTGTGGTGGATTCCATCATAACTGACTGTCAACAGCAACATACAACTGATTTATAAAGAATGTCCTAAGTAGAAGGACACCAAAACTAGAATATACAAACCTAAGAATGTATCTTTAATTGCTTCAAGGATGTGATATGTTTCGGTTTCAAGTATGTTTGCTGGTTGACCTTCTGTGATTTGGTTCTTGTTTTGTTATACATTTGAACTGATTGGTTGTTTCCGGCTTTGTTTTGTTGGCATTTGCCTTTCTTGATTTAATGGTTGTGATCGTGCTGTCTCCGCGTGTGTTGTAGTTTGTACGGGTGTGTTTTGTGTTACTGGTGTAGGTAACAGTGGTAGTTTTTGTCACAGTTTGTTTTCGGAATGTGTGTGTGTGTGTGTCTGTTTCACTTTGCTTTGACTTATTCACGTAGTACAGAAACCTCCAAAACAGTTCTCCTGACCAGACAACAACCATAGAGAAACAATCGGTGTCGGGCGCGTCTAAAGTCATTTTCCACACTGAGTCACTTCAGATGATAACCAACCAGTTTGTGTTGAAAAATTAGTCACAGGCAACAAACTAAACTGTTTGTGCGGTTCTCTGTAACTTGTTTCAATAAATGTAAAAGAAAGAAAGAAAAAAGCAACGTTACTAAGGCTATCTGCCGCTGTCCTTACTTTTGTGCGTGCTACTGACCATACCATCCACGCTGAGGTATTGACTGCCACTTTTATCACGCACTCACAGCTTATTGCGGTTGACTATTTTATGGTATCGCATGAAACCTAAGGTATACGACTTCTAGAGCTTACGAAACATGAGACTTAAGGTATACGACTTCTAGAGCTTACGAAACATGAAACCTAAAGTATACGACTTGTAGAGCTTACGAAACATGAAACTTGTCACCTGTAGAGCTTACGAAGTACACTTTGTACATGTGGGTTAGTGCTGACATCTTGCGGCTTTGACGGCACTAAGTCCATCAGATTGCAACGTGATACTGTTCGATGTTTTAATAGAGTGTTAATCACACGTGGAATCAAACACTAAACATATTCCATGCAACCGACAAACGCCACAGTGATCCTCTTTGTGTATACTCCTATAGAGAAAGGTTTTGAGACCTTTTAACTGTAGCGTTATTCGTTGAGATCTGTTAAACTTTACATGCGAGTTCACGTTTGTGGCCCTTTGGAACAGCTATAAACCGTTGTTGATAAGATACTGAGGGGCTAAATGCATGGCTTTTTTTTTACAACAAATTTATCTATTATTTTATGGTTGTAACTTGTAGGGTTAACCTTTTTTCAGTTTAAGAATCAATCCAGGGATCTGAATGAGTAAATAAGCACACTTTACACACACACACACACACAAGCGTGCTTCTCGTGAAACAGCACACTGTTGTCAGTCCAGGAATCCGAATGAGTAATTAAGCACACGCACAAGAAAATTCTGTGGGTATTAATTTTGTGTACTTGTTTAAAACTGTGAAAACCTGCAGGTGGTCTTATAACACACGTGAGCACGCATGACTGCATAAGTTAGTCATGTGTATACGCTGAGTATTATACATAACCTGTACGGGTTGTGGAGTAATCTGTTACAGAGGTCAGTAGTGACAGTACGTTACACAGGTCAGTAGTGACAGTACGTTACACAGGTCAGTAGTGACAGTCCGTTACACAGGTCAGTAGGGACAGTCCGTTACACAAGTTAGTAGGGACAGTCCGTTACACAGGTTTGTAGGGACAGCCCGTTACACAAGTTAGTAGGGACAATCCGTTACACAGGTTAGTAGGGACAGCCCTTTACACAGGTCAGTAGGGATAATACCACCGGTAGCTCAAAGAAGTGAAGAACTCGTTTAGACTTGAGTCAGTGAGTGACATCCGTTAGCGTTGTTTTGGTGGTGGTGAAGAAAAAGGAGCAAAATGGGGTAGGGGTGGGGGCGTTAATTGTCACCTTGCAATACGAGAAAAATTAATTTCTCGTGCACGTTCATTTCAGGATTGGCTATGAAGTTTAATTATAGTCTGATCCCAAACGACACCAGTACGAGAAATGATTAGTCGATTATAAGGAAAACAAAACCTAAAACTTGAGAAGTTCTGGTATATTTTCTCGCACTGGAGGCACCACGTTTAAGTCCAAACACGTGCTTTAAAACGTATCTTTTGTACAACGATAATTGAACATGACGGCCAAAAAAAGTTTTGAAATATTACAAGATTCTATAAATATTTATTGAATAATGATATAACACATTTAATTTAAAAAAAAAGGGATGGTAAAAATATACCTCACCAGTCGTACATTATCTATATCCTGTGATACCCGATTTTACAACTAAATGTGTCAGTTTCTTCGGCCTTGCTGTGAAAGAGAACACGTGTCAAACATAATGTGTACCAGATTCCCAGTTACGAACCGTTTCCCGTTGTTCTGCTTGGTATGGTTTGAATATGTGTGTTAGCACGTACACGTTGTGCCTTCTTTGAAATTGACGAATATTTCTCGGTGCTGCACGTGCTTGCGTGTTTCTCGGGAAAATCAATGGATTCTTCATAAGCCGATGACACCTATATCACCGAAGTAAGTGTAAACATGTTTGCTTGGACAGGCTTATGTTTTGTTTTTGATATAAACTTGTGATAATGTAGGTGAGTTTTTTTTTTCCAAGAAACTGACCACCACCAGAGGTCTGAAAGTTCTTCCAGTCAAAACCTTGAAGCCGTAATTTTTTTTTTCAAACATTTTTTATGCATTGTTATAAGAATATTAAGTCTGTTTAAAAACTCCACTAGATGTAACTATATATTATTTAAAATGTTTACGATTGTAGTTTTGAGAGGAGTAACAACATTATTGTTAGTTTGTACCTGTTACAAAGTTGGTAGTAAAGGCAGACCATGTGGCGCGCGGGGGTTATGGGTATCGCTGAAAAGTACGCGCGGAATACTTCAGATTCAGAAGAACAGCCTTGAAATTAACCAGTTCCTCCCCTGGTAGTCGATAACGGCAGTAAGAATGTATAGATTATTAGCTGTAAGAGAAAAAGGGGTGTGTGCAAAACGGAAACGTTTTTTCTGCACATGAATGACTGTTTTTAAAAATTGTTTGAAAAATGTCACTCAATTTGGGAGAACAACGAACTATTTTCATACTTAAGGGGGCTTAAAATAGGAATTTAGTTTCATCATGAGTTTGGAAGTGGTTGTAAACGTACAACATTAAGGCTTCGTTAGATAGAAGGAAATATAATTCGTTATTTATTTTCAATAGTCAGTTTATTACAAGAAAGTTTTCATATCAATAATTTCGTTTTTCAGTCTCACTACGTGGTTTGAAAGAACAGACGGATGTAGTTTTTATTACCAAAATGTCTAAATATTTCCAGTATACATTCCATAAAAACAACAAAATATTAGAGATATCAAAAAATAATTAAACTTTGTTCTGGGTGTCTTTTTAAATTTTATATCTGGGCCTAATTATTTTTTCTCTGATTATTAGGCTTAACATACATTTAAGTTGTTTTTT
Organism: Limulus polyphemus; assembly: GCF_000517525.1. Lineage (NCBI taxonomy): Eukaryota > Metazoa > Arthropoda > Merostomata > Xiphosura > Limulidae > Limulus > Limulus polyphemus. The sequence continues at coordinate 2,130 of NW_013671799.1, read as the reverse complement.
TTTAGAATCTGAAATACAAATTGGAGTTTCCTTTGTTTGCTTATCCAATACAATGTACAACCATCACTATCAGTTCCAATACAATGTACAGCCATCACTATTAGTTCCAATACAATGTACAACCATCACTATCAGTTACTCGGGATGTTTTTTAAAAATCTTTTCCAATTTGTATTTCACATTAAAATCTTTCTTTTAGGCCTTGATGTGTACTTACAGAAACAATCAATTACAGCAACAAACAGAGAGAAAAAATGGCTTATTCGTTTTGATCCTGTAGACAGACTTTTGATACAAATTTGATGTTAAGCCTAAAGAATAAATCTATATTTAAAGCCAACGGAGGCAGTGTTAGGTGCATAAAAGGTCCAGAGCTCAGGCTCACACGATCTGATTTTCTGTCCTGATTTTTCAAGAAACTAACTGGGGATTTGGGGCATGGGCCTCATGAGCCAGCACCTAGCAACTCCTCGGCTAGCCAAGATACAGAGGTTAAAATAAGTCATTGTAAAGGTTGAGTGTGGATAAATGATGCATTCTTACTGTGAATAACATATAAGATGATAAAGACACAGCTGACATAAAAGCTCATTAATTTTTAATTCAGAAATGGAGCACAACATATACGTGCATAATCTTTTTTTTAAGTACAGAGAAAATGATATAACTTTATAGGAGACATAAATATGTAAAGGTACTAGTTAATGGGTATTTGTTTAATGCATGAGGATGAATTGAACACCAGCAATCGTATTAGTCCTACACTGTGTAATCTAGAGGTTTAGCGAAATTGTCGGCAGACTCTATGTTTTATGGCTGCTTCGGTTTCAGTGTGTGCTGCCTATTTACAGTTTGCTTCAGAACATAAACTTGATGGGAAGTTTCCAATGTCGTGCAAGTGTTCGTTTTTTGTTCTTACTGATTTCCATGTGCTTAAGTAAAGATCAGTGTTTTGTAAAATTCATGTCTCAGCTAAAAACACGTTTGTCATTTTCTTTCACTAAACTTCAGTGTGTTTGTTAACTTCCTTTCTAATTAACTTACACAATCAGTTTTTTGTTACGTATGTTTTTATTGATAACTACAGGACTATTTAAGTTTTGTACTTACTAATGTTATAGGTTTTTGTTGTTTTCTTTGCTCTACAAAACAATTTGTCGTTGCAGTTTTTAAAAGTTAGTTTCTAATTTGAATTCCATTTCGAGATTGATATTATTAACCACGTTTATTTACTTACCTCTCCTTGTAGAATTCCATCAGACATAATCTGTCTCTAAACAAGTGTTTCTGCAAAGTCCCTCGTTCAAAGGATGACCCAGGAAAGGTAAGCTGATCTGGTCATCTTTTTATTCTGTGTATAAAAAAACTGACCTCTATATTTTCAAGCCTAAGAAAAAATTATTATTTGTATTATTTGTTCACAGGTTGACATCCAGTTAAGGCTTTTATTTAATAATTTTTTTTTTCTGGAAAAAGCTGTCTGTATCACCTAAGTTCAAGAAAAGATCATATGTTTTGAGTCGTCATACAAAGGAAGAGAGCATCTTTATTATGCTGTACTTTTAACAATAGAGGATTTTTACTGCCATATATATTGTTTTAGTGTTAGTCTTTTGAATTTATTAGAGAAACTGTGATTGTTGTTTTGCATGATGATATTAACATAACCACTGCTAGGATAGAAGGCACTCTATCATTAAACAAGCAGTTTTGTAGAGGGGATGTTATTTATTTTATTAATATTTAAAGAGATTCAAAGATTTAAAGAGAAAAAAGAAATATTTTTGTTGCTTATAAATTTGGAGATAGAATTTTCAGTGCACTACAAATGTTTTTTTTTTCTTAATGCTGTATTCAGGGCTCATATTGGGCGATAGATCACAGCCCCACAGAAAATTTACCAAAGAAGAAGAGAAAACAGAGTGATAGGGTAAGTTATTCAAAGTGGAAAAGTGTTGATGAATTACCATAAGTAATGTTGATGAATTACCATAAGTAGTGTTGATGAATTACCACAAGTAGTGTTGATGAATTACCATAAGTAATGTTGATGAATTACCATAAGTAGTGTTGATGAATTACCATAAGTAGTGTTGATGAATTACCATAAGTAGTGTTGATGAATTACCA
>NW_013671798.1:55536-56220 GCF_000517525.1 Limulus polyphemus | reverse complement strand
AAATTCATATCTGGGATGTGACTTCTAACATGTCCGCATTAGGGTTTAGCTGCGGGCTCTGTAAGGGGCTTGCCATTGTCTTGGCTGATTAATTTCATGATCAATGTATCCTCCTTGTGTAAAAGACAATAGATCGTCCTTTAACGTATCTAATTTGCTTTTAAATTTACTAATGTTTTCCATTTGTACTTCTTGCCATTGTTGTCGATTTTCCTGTAGTTGCTGCTGACTTTCCTGCAACTGTTGGATACTTCCTTCCTGTTTCCTTTCTTGTTGTAGTTGCTACTGTTGTAGTCTCTCTTCTTGTTTCTTTTGTCGTTCTTCCTGTTTCTTTTCTTTTTTCCTCCAACAACTGCTGTAAATTCTCTTCTTGTTTATTTTCTTTCTTCTCCAACCACTGCTGTAATCTCTCGTTTATTTTGTTGTTCGAGGTGCCACTGTTGCAGGTTTTCTTGCCACTGCTGTAATCTTTCTTCTTGTTTCTTTTCTTTTTCCTCCAGCAACTTCTGTAATCTCTCTTCTTGTTTATTTTGCTGTTCGAGCTGCCACTGTTGCAGGTTTTCTTGCAAATGCTGTAATCTCTCTTCTTGTTTATTTTCTTTTTCCTCCAACAACTGCTGTAATTTCTCTTTTTGTTTCTTTTCTTTTTCCTCTAACAACTGTTGTAAAATCTCTTCTCGTTTC
>NW_013671798.1:52570-54744 GCF_000517525.1 Limulus polyphemus | reverse complement strand
ACGTGACCTCGCTGACGCAACAGTATTTATAATTTTTTACATACCCCCGAGTCTTCTCTCTTTTAACTTATTTTGCTTACAGCTATAATTTTTTTGGTTTCATTTACTTCTTTATCATCACAGTTAATTTGATTAGTATCAAATTTTATTAAATTTCCAAAATTTATCATATTTGATTCTGTACTAATTTTAATTTTGTACTGAGTTTGTTTAACAGCGTACTTAGACCATGCTGTGCTTTTTTCTTCTTACCCTAGTTTTCCTCGTTCATTTTCTAGTTCACCTTTGTTTTATTAAATCCAGTTTATGGCTTCTCCTTTGAGGGTCATGGTTAACAGGCGAATCATTTGGTAAAGCGCATTTGTAGTGGTTGCCCATTATAAATATTTTTTTGTCAATTTGTCATCAGCTTATTTTTGTTTTTAATATTTGTTAGATATACACGACAATTTCAGTTTATGTTTAATGCAAGCATTATGATTTACATAGTTTATATAGCGCAGGTGTCATATTTAGTTATTTTTAGAAGCAATATTTTATGGTAAGTTTGTTTATGTAACTGTTTACGAATCATACGTTGTTAGTTCAATTGTTATGAATTAGCAGTTGTTTACAATAGTGAAATTATTGCGTCATGTCGTTAGAACTTTCTGAGTTTCTCGTTGATTTAATTGAGTATTATTGGATCAGAATATCTAGTACTGTATGAAATGTTAGACTTTTGTTGGGGTATATATACGCGTCGAAAAATCATTTAGTTCTAGTTCTAGAATGTGTGGTCGTGAGTTCAGCAACAATGAGTGTATACTGGCGATTTTTAAAGGGACATATCACAAATGTATTGCAATAACAGAATACAGAAGAATTCATCTTGTCAATGTGTTCTAAAGCAACTTAACCAGCCTGTGTGGACTTTGATGAAAAAGAGAATCATTTATAGCTTTAGGTGCAACTGAGGTAACCAACAGTGTAACTAACATATGTATATACGTTTGATTTGTTTTGAATGTATTATTTTTAAAACAAGTGGACTGTGATGATGTTTGTTTATACTTAAAATTTATCACCATAAAGTCTCAGACACTTACACTGTAAAGAATCTGTCTTTAGAAAACCTGGAAGTGGCGAGCCAGCCAAGATGTATAGTGGTAAATGGTAGTAGAAGAAGAGTGAATAACACCAAAGAGCACTATATGGTGTGACGGATTTATTATTATATATTCATTTTAATATTGATGTTTGTTTAAAATAAAATTATATTTAGAAATGTACATAACTTATATTGTTAAATATGTGTTGCGAAACTCCCGCCTATTCTCTAAAGTTGTAGAAGATTCTCGAGTGTAAGAATCAACAATGTTCGTGTACGCAAACGCTGATGTTAGCGTCACTATTGTTACCTAAAACTGAAATTTCGAGAAACTCTCCACACGCCTATAAATATAACCAATGCGACGCGTCAAAAACATATATATGTTATTAATCGGGATCTTAATATATATACACCAAGAACGTTTATAAATTCCGAACATTACAAATCATTCAACGTATGTGGATTCATATCGAACATTAGTACTTTTACGAAAACATTACCTGACGTCACCAGTAGGAAAAAATCGAAGTGTATTCAGTGAATTTCACAAAGCTAGCTACCTCCCTATTAAGTGAATTGTATCTACATCAACTCGTTTATCGTGAACCCTCGATAAGATATCAAGGAAGTTCCAGACTAGAAATAAGATTTTACATAGCATGTATGTTTGTAAAACTTTTGTATATAAATCATTGTTTATAATAACTATTATTGTAAATTGTATTGTTGCTTATATATTAAAACATATTTGTATTAAAAAATAAAAGTATGTGTATCAATCTTGTTGGCAGATATCATAAATTAGAGATACATCAGCATTTACTTAACTACAAAATTTAAATTACAATTTAACTCATTTTTAGGCTATTAGAAATTATCATACCTAACATAATAAATTGGGGGCTCGTGTCTGAGATCTGAATCAGTGACGGTTTTTTATTATATTTATTTTAATATCGATGTTTGTTTAAAATAAAATTATATTTAGAAATGTACATAACTTATACTGATATATATGTATATATAATAAATTAGAGATATATCGGCATTTACTTAACTACTAAATTTAAATTATAATTTA
>NW_013671798.1:51010-51965 GCF_000517525.1 Limulus polyphemus | reverse complement strand
CCAAACAGAAAAAAGACTGATGACATATCTACAGTCACTACTAGAGCTCAGAAGAAAAAAAAGCAAGCAAGACGTCAAGACCCTGCAAGTCTCTAATGGTGACATCCAAAATGAAGGAAGCACAGAAGGAAAACCCTTCACTGCAGAAGCTTTGGTACAGTGCCCATAAGAAAGTCGAGCGAAAAACCAAGAGGAAAGAGACCTACAGAATAAAGTACCAAAAGTCTGTATCTATTAAGGCAGTTCTACTGGGAAAGTTAAACAGATCATGGTACCAACAGAATACTGGATTCATGAGTCGATTATGGGAGGACACCTAGGAGCAAAGAAGATGGCAGACAGAATCACCAGCAACTTCCATTGGCCAGGGATCATCAGATATGTGACCAGATTCTGCAGGTGATTTGAAAGATGGACAAGGTTTCACTGGGTGAGATGTTTCTCATAAAAAGATATTCAGCAGAGTAGCTGTGGACTTGATCGAACCACTAGCACAGATATTCGAAAAGGGCAACTGGTATGTGCTGACAGTAGTCGACTATGCGACATGTTACTCACAATCCATAGCACTGCCAAAAATAGTATCATAAGCCTTCCTGGAAGGGAACTGTAGCTTAGGCTATCCAAAACAAATCTTGAGTGACAGAGGGACCCAGTTTACCTCAGAAATGATACAAGAGATGTGCAGACTCATCAGCATTAGGCAGCTCTTTACCACCCTGTACAAGCCCAGATGTAATGAACTTTGCATAAAAGTCAATGGATTCTAAATGAGCATGCTGAAGAAGTGCCAGGAGATGCCATGTGAATGGAACAGATACCTGCAGCCAATATTATTTGGTTAGTGAGTATGATAAAATTAAAAACAAAAAAATTAGAAAAAACTTATACCAAGAAAAAAAAAGATGTTTTAATATTCACAACGTTTTGAGCTGGGATGCCCTTCCTCTGGCAA
>NW_013671798.1:44852-50087 GCF_000517525.1 Limulus polyphemus | reverse complement strand
TGTATCTGGTAGAATAAGACGCACAAGTATATACAGCAAATATTGGACATATGGTATGCAGATTAGACAACGCCAGACTAATGAAATGGTAATAAAAAGTGAAATGTCTCATTTCTTTTATTAATTTAAGTATATACCCATAAAATTGACCTATTTAAAACTTACAACTTTATTTGCACAGGAAAGTTTATATAATTTGTATATTCACAACTTTTCATACTATTCTGAAGTCAACACCAGTTAAATATATCAGACCAAGTGTAATGAATTTGATCTTGTACAGAAAAAATCAAGATTGAAAAATGCTGATAACCTGTTTCTGATTGGTCAGAATTCATCTATAAGATAAGTTTATAAGTTGTTCTGGACCAAATACAACAGTAATTCTGTTTCAAAGATACCGAGCTTACGTGTTGAATTTAGGTTAGCTTTTTTATTTTTGGTTCACTTGTAATTGATTTTATCGTAGTTGGTTTGGCATAGATTCATCTTGAAGGACAGAAACCTGAGAAGGTATTCACTAATCCAGGTACGCACATTTGTTGTTGTCGTGTCTAAATAAAATATTTTTCATTATCTCAAGAACCTTAGTCAAATTATCAAACATAGATGATTCTTTTTAACTTTTGTTTGAATCTGCTGTTATTAGCGGATTTATCTACCTGATACTTGCCTGGAAATACGTTCATCTGAAAATACCAGAGCGAAAGGACTTTATAAATGCAGGGAAAAGAGGTTGTGTTTTGGTCGGTACTAAATACCTATAGTGTGTAAATCAAATAAATCAAGGATTCATTGCCATGTAGTCATATTAAGCTATTGTATTTTATTTATTCTTTAGTTTAATTTATTTTGTTTTTATAACTTAAGCATTTCAAGAACCTTAATATTAACATAAAGTAGTTGAAATTAATTTGACCTTCCCTTTACTAATCGGCAAAATGACGTCATATTGTAACGTAGTCCTCGCCCTCTTTATGTAATATTAGGCTTACCATAGTTGGCTTGAAATAACCTCGCGCATTATGTCATTTTGAGGTGGTAGCATCTATTGTGTTTGGTTTGTAGTTGATGTATTTTAGACTAGACCCAGCTTTGGCTTTCCTGAAAGAGACAGGTAAAGTATTTGTGAAATCACTAAATTATGTATATTGTGTTAGTTTCAGTAGTACTTAATTATGTCAAAAGTTAAATAGCTTGGCGTGAATATGATTTTTGACATATTAATCTCAAGTTTTTAGATTGTGATAATTTCAAGTTCAACAAAGTCAAACTAATATTACTATTAGTAGTACTATAAAGTTATATATAAAAATGTGTCAATAATTGTAGGTAAGTCACTAAAAGAAAAAAAAATACAAACTAACAAAGTACTACTACCAGTATATACTACTACAATGTAATTGTTACTTTATATCATAATTTATACTTAACTCTTCAATGCAGGGACAGACAAAGGGCTCTTGGGGAATGACATAGGTTGACCTAGGGGGAGCACTAGTGTTGCATGCCAAATTTGGTTAATTGGTTAAAAACTGTTGACATGAGTATAGCAGACAGAAAGACAGGTACTTCATGGGGAGTGGCGTAGTATGAAACAGATAAAAAAAAAGTTTGAATTTAGTTGAGATTGGTCAAAAATGTAGGCATAAAAAGTAGACACAGAATGGCACTTCTATGTTATATAAATAGATAAAGTAGATATATGTTTTGGATAAACACTTAAACATTGAGATATCTAGGGCCTTTTGGTCCATAAAGGAATAAATGCACTTCTTTCAGTTAATCTTAACTTTTTATCTATTTTAGGGAGGAGAATTTATGTAAATGATAAAACTATTATAATATATATCAGTAAATCACTGACATTTGATCCAAGCTTAAGTCGTCTTATTTTCTTTTAAGAAAATACTGGTAAGAAGTGATCCCATTGAAGTTCACAAGATTCTTTTGCGGATTGATGGGATAAAGACCACAAATGCTATATTATGATGACAGTAGGACAAGGAAACAAAAGTTTAAGATTTGTAAATGATAGGTTAGACTTCAGTAAAGACAGTTTCATTTGTCTAATAGGGTGATTCTTGTAATGAACACATTGCCAGTGATATTATTATTATTAGTGTAGGTCAGCACTCTGTAGGAGTTTAAGATGGTAACTGATAATTTCCTGAAAAATAAAGCAAGTTTAAATTCCTTTTTCATAAGGGTTGGTTTGTAAATATGGTCTTGAAGGACCAAATAGCTCCATTTTGTCTGTGTTATTTTAGAACCTGGTTGAAAATATAGTTTGCAAAAGCACTTTTGCACTAGTGATCATAATATGTGCAACGTTCCCTTTTATGTTTTTGTTGAAATTAGTTGTAGAATTAATAAGAATCATATCATAGTTGTACTTGTAAATTATAAGATACTAAATATATTATAATTATCTTAAAATTTAGCTAAGTAAGAAAAAAGAATTTAAGTTAAAATTATAATTTCTATAATTTGATAGCTGATGGGAGTTTAATACATGAGTAACTTGTTTAAATTTATAATTAGCCATGTGTAACTAGAGGCATTATGAGTATTTAAACTGTGGTACTAGTAAGCATTACTATTAGTTAAGGGATTTTAGTGGTAATCATTAAACTGTGAAATAGCTTAATTTTAGTTAAATATACAGTTATGGTGGGCAGATAGATATTAGAGGATATAGATGAGTTACACTTCATTATGGTAAGAGGTAGTTCAGGGATAAGTGAAATGACCGTTTTAGGATATGATAGATGCTAGGATTGGGGTATATTTGAGAATTGTGGACTTTATTGTGATTTTCAGGAGGCTCAATAAAATAGAGTACACTACACTTGAAGAGCTTACTTGAGAATAAATTAGGAATAGCTTGAAATGAGGAATGAGATGATCAGAAAATGTATTTAATAAGGAACTCTCGTTAACTCTTGATTGCTATTTGTTGTGAGGAGCATGGAAAGAATTGGTGTAGAATTTGCTTACAGGTGCTAAAATGTAGAGTATTATAAAGCATGTTAACAGTTTTTTTTTATGACAGCAAAGAACATTCTCTTTTTGTTGTGCATGTAGGAGAAAATAATGTTAAAGTATAAATTGAATAGCTGCTTAAACAGTATAAAGAACCCCTTCAGAGTTTTAGGGATAGAAATAGATGTATGGCTATTATGAAAATGATCCCTCAGGCTACAGGTATGGGAATGTATTATTTAGAAGGATCAAAGACATAAATAGAAGACTATCAGGAATATTCTTAGGCTGTTTGGACCTGTGGAATAGTTTTCAGGGTAAGGATGGATTATATGCTACATAGGCTTCAGTTAAGCTTGTTTGGTAGTAGGATATGTGGGGAGCTCTAAATATGTTCATCAGAAATAGTTTAAAGTAAACTTGTACAGTGGTGAATGAGATTGGGAAATTAAGGAATACAAAAACTGATAGGACAGCTAGATTATTGAGGAATTTGGAAATGGGATATAAAGAGCATAAGAAGTTAAACAGTAGTTTTAAAGATAACTCTGTCAGATTTAAAGATAAACATAGTAGATTCCAGAATAAGCTTAGTTGCTTATCAGATATTAGGAGTATTAGGAACAAAATGAATGAGTTCAAGGCTATAGTGAAAATGGACTATAATATAATGGGAATTACAGGAACTTTTTATTTTTTAGATTTGGACAATATCAATAATAGGAATCAATTTGAAATTCCAGGTTATAAGTCACTTAGTTGTTATCTACTTTTTAATAGAGACAGTGGTGTAACTATCTATACAAGACATGAACTACAGTCTTTTAGGATTGAAGATAATGGAGATCCCATAGCTAGGCCTTGAGCCTGTTTGTAGATTTTATTGCCAGTTTTAAAGTAAGCATTAGATACACAACAACATGTCGGTCATGATGTCTTAATTTCTTTTTTTTTTCAAGACAGGGTAAGGCATCTTCTATGGGGACTTTGAAAAATTATAAGACTACATCAAAAACAAAGACAAACTGATCATGTGGTTCTTTGTTATTATCTTTAGTTTTGTCCAAAAAATCAATAGAATTTTTTAATTGTGTAAGACTTGGTTAAGTAGGAATGTTTATTCACAGTATATTTTGCAACAATAGGGAAGAGCAGGATTCCTGTGTTGTGTATTTTAGGGGTGGACAGAAGTGAAGTAGAATGAAATGAGAAGGAATCGGTGATTTTTATTCATTGTAAGAGAGTTAAACAGTTTTAATACAGGTTTTTACACAGCTGTTGGATCTTTGTTTATTTGTGGGTGTGAAGTCTCAGTATGTAGTAATAATTTGATGTTATTTAGACAACTTGTCTCCCTTTATTGGTTCTAGTAACTGAAATGTTTTTATTAGTACTAATGGTATGAAGGTGCTTAGCTCAGTGTTACTTAGGTTAGATGATTTTGCAGTTTGTAGGCAACAGAAGTTCCAGTTGTATCTTTTGTAACATTATAAATGTTTAGTTGTTTTATTTTGTCTCTGTAGCAACAACCAATTCTGACTTAACCCTTTACCTACCATGGCCATTTTGTCTTATCGTGAGGGCAAAATCACATTTGTGAATTGAAAAAATTATTGAGAACTTTTATTGGATTTCAGATTTTATTTTTGTAAATATTAGCATAACATTCAATTATTTATATTATTTAATGAAGTTAAAAGAGGAATTTAATGAAAAAAATCCTAGAATACGTTTTAGACTGTAAATAAGTGCCCTCTAAGAAGAAAATTTTTTTTCAAAATTAAAAAACATTTTTTCCTTCTATTTCAGCACTGGTTCTGCCATCTATGATTGGTATCTAAACCTTTTTCTAATCTGTTTCTTTTATAGAACAGCATCTGGGCATTTTAAACCTCAGTTGTAAAACTTTTAGCCAATCCTAGTCAAAGGTGTCAATTTCAGTACCATGTTATTCCAATCGCTGTATTTCACGTTTGACAAATTATAGGATGATAAGGAAAGCACGTGATGAAAAATTGTTCTCTGAATTTTACAATATGAATATGAGTGGTGCATGTTATAGTAACTGCCATTTTATGTAGACGTTGTATTTAGTATTGGCCAATAGTGTTTTTCTATATGCATTAGAAAACTTGCTTCTGGAAAAAACTGCAAAGGGATGTACGTGACTTTTATTTTTATATTGTAGCTTAAGTCATGTTGTATCTTATATCTATTTATATTAATCATTATATTGAAAAATTAACTCAA
>NW_013671798.1:36445-44049 GCF_000517525.1 Limulus polyphemus | reverse complement strand
AATATTGTAATCATTTCTTATAATACCATTTCCTAATGTAATTATCCAGATATAATTTTTTGTGGTCACCTGTTGCACTGTGTTCACATCAGAGTTCCTCTGGACACTCTACCTCATTTTGTTCCCCATAGTTCTTCTAGTAGAATATGGAAGTCCTTACCAGTTTCCAGTTGCGATCCTCTGGGGTGGTGAACCATGGAGAATGTGACCACTTCCATTTAGTTGAGAGTAGGGTGGTAGTGTTCTGCTGTTGTAGATGGCATTTGATCCTCCAATGATGTGCTCCATCTCTGTATGGTGGGTTCTGGAGGTTGACATTGTGCCCAGCTTTTGTGAGGTTCTATCCAGAGAGTGTGGTTGCTTATATTTTCTAGCTGTAATCCACTTCTGTGCAGTGTGATTTGGAGGTGTGGTCCTATCCTGAGGACAATTGTTTTAGAGTAGATCTTTCACGTTGCAGTTCATCTCTTTGATTGGGATTCATCATCCTACCATCATCTGGATGTCATTTCCCAGTGAGTGGTTTTGGATTCAAACTGGATCAATCAACATAAATCCTTACACTTGTTGGTTGTGTTCTTCTTCTTCACTCAATTTACCTCAATCTTCACCTCTGTGTGGTGGGTCCTGGAGCTTCTGTGAAGTTCTGTCCCGAGGGGAAGTTGATTGGGGCGATGGTTCTCCCTCTTGTGCTCAACCTCAGGGAGTGCTCACTGCTTGAGGCTGATGTTATGCTGTGGGGTGTCAATCTGGTTGAGTTTGAATTTCATTGGCACATCTCTTGCTACTGTCATTTGGATGTTGAGTTACAGATTTATGGTTTGTTGTAAATTTGCACACGTGCCTGGTTCATAGATTGGTTTGCACAGTTTGTACTTTCTTTCTATGTATCTTGAGGTGAAGATGGTGTGAACCTTCCTCTTACTATGGATCAGAGGTTCTATTCCTGATACTGCTTGGTTTTGGACTGGAGTTGACGAGCCATAGCCAATCTACACCTTCGTACATTTTAGCTTTCCCTACATTCCTGCCTGTTGATGGTTCTTCTACAATCTTTCTTTTACGTGATTGAGATTCTGGTATATTGTGATTCAGATTTCAACCTATCATGCTTTCTCTCCCTGTTTGGTTGTTCTTCTCCCACTTTCTGCCCATGTATGCAACACCTCTTTCTACAATAGGCACAGAAGTTGTGTGGTCTTCCAGGTATATTTCTCTCCCATTGGTCATCACACATCTCGGATGTTCTTTGGATGCCTTCGAAGATACTTCTTTCTATCCATCGCAACGGCCCCCTCTGCCTATTCAACAAGGAATTCTAGTTATCCATGTCAGTGGAGGTAATGTACTGTATTGGAAGATATAATTTTCCTATACTAAAAATAGATTTCCAATAGTTTAATAGAATCAAATAGAGGAAGTCACATGTGTCAGGAGGGTGTGTCACACTCCTGTTGGTGGAGGTTTGTTGCACTATGATTTACATACGAGACATAGTTGAATCACGTTGATTGTGGAATATGTGGTAGTTAAAGGCTTGTGTGTATGTGAAAAAAATTTTGTATATAGAGGGCAGCATTGATTGAGAATAGCTATCCATGTGAGAGGAGATACGTTCTTATCAGAAATATATTTTCAGTACAGGAAAATAATAAGTTTTGAAAATTTGGAGAGTGTGCTAGCACTCTACATAATGATGGCATGGACAGTTATATGGAGGCAAAGCAAAAGTTATCTGGATTTCTTCTCTACAGGTTAACAGAAGCTAGGTTTTTAAGAGCTACCTGACATAGTCACTCTATCTCTCATGTATATGGTGCTTTTCAGCTATCCAGAGCATCCCAGTGTCAAAAATCGTGATTGCCAAAAACTAAGATTTCTTATTTATGTTCATCATCATCATCTTTCTTCAACAGGTCTAGCACCTACCTAGTTCCAGCAGTAACTATAATTTTATTATTTGATAGAGCAAAACAGTCTTCATGATCTTTGACTACCTATTTTATTATTATTCTATGCAAAATTTTAAAAACTTTAGAATACACACTATAGCCTAGTAACCCATGTATGTCATCTTGTAAAAAAAATAAGCAAACTTCTATAAACTGAGTTAATTTTGGGTTTGAGACCCAAATTATTTAACGCAGATTAGTATTTATTTATTACTAGACATAAAACTGTGGAATATTTAATTGTTGAATTAACAATTGAAAGCCACAGAAAAAGCCGGATAATTATATATTTAATTAAGTAGTTGGTTTTGTATTCTTAGAAATGTATTATTAATTCCACTTTACCCAATGTACATTAATGTCATAACTTGTTTCTCTGTTTTTGTCTTTTCAGAATAGTAACAGCAATGAGAGAATATAAGATAGTGGTTTTAGGGAGTGGAGGTGTTGGGAAAAGTGCCTTGGTAAGCAATGCAATAATAGATAATAACAGTATTAAATCCTTGTATTATTTTTAGTAAATGCATATACTGAGGAAGATGTCTTACTAAGTTCATCATTTATAATTGGATTCACATATTCGGTTATACAATGGTTAGAATATGGTGGATTTTAAGAATTGGTTATTTAGGTCAAATATTTGGGTGTTCAGAAATAAACAGTATATTGTGTGATGAAGACCAAATATATTGGATTACAACCAATAAATGTACCCAGTTTGCTAAAAATGTACTTTGTTGCATGTATGGTGCATTTTAATGTTCAGTTAGCTTCTTGATATCAGTTTGGTAAAAAAACAGTAGACAGTTGCGGCAAGCCTGTAGCCAGGTCTGGAAGAGGGGGGGGGGGTATTTTTGGTCCAAAGTGTTTGGAATTGGAAACATTTATTGATAGATTAACATTTATTTATGTGATATTCCCATATAGGTTAGTATCTTTCAGTTTATAATATTTGCTTATTAGATTTTCTGACTGACTTGTGTAGGGTCACATGAATGACTTAAACTAGCATTTGTTTACTGAGTTATAAGTTCAAAAATGTATTTGTTAAAACATTGGTGGGTGACAGATATTAAAGATCATCATATTCTTGTAGTACAAAGTGTGTTGTTGACATATTACTGATTTTTCTTTACCTTCACTGCAAATGATAAGAACAGAAAAGGAATTTATAATAACTTCTGACCAAGAAATATCTAACTGTATAGATCTGAATAAAAAAAAAAAGTAACTTTGTATAACCAACTGGCAAAAGAGCATAATATCGTATATCAGTATGTTTGGTGGAAAACGAAGTCTAATGAACATTAGAGCCACAGCAACAGTTGTTAACAACTTTAATGAACATTTTGGAATTACTCGTATTCCATCTTCAGCAAATCTATGAAAATAACAAATTGAACAATCTTTAGTATAATTATTAATATAAAACTTTCCTTCAGAACACCGTAAGAAAACTTAACACACAAATTTTATTACTAAGAAAAGAACTCCACTGAATAACATCCAAACATATCCAAACAAAGTCTCATTGTTAAAACCCAACACAACAATCTACTCAGCTCCTTCTACCCCTAGATTAAACTCTGTATTGTCTTCACATCGTAACTTCATATCACTAGCTTTTTTGGAACTTCACTCTATGTTCAAATGTTATATATAAATATATATGTGGTAGCTGTAAAGCCATCTACATAAGCAAGATTTCTTACCATTTACAAATGCACACTTTGTAACACATGGGAGTTTCCAACAAAACTGGACTTAAACTTCAAACTCCACTTAAATCTCCTATATATTCTTACAATGAAATGTCATTGTATCCCATTTGTTTAGAAGATTTTTCAATTCTAACTTATGGATGTAATAAATCGCAAACTACTGATAAATGAAAGTCATATTATGAATTAAAATCCAAGCCTCAATACAAATTCAAACTCATTCCCCCTGCTTTATTCAAACAGCTTGCTCTCCTTTTTTTTAAATTGAATGTTTCATAATTTCCTAACACTATTCTTTGTAGTTTTATATTAGTAATTATACTAAAGGTTGTTCAGTTTATTTTCTTAGACTTGCTGAAGATGTAATTCTGAAATATTCATTAAAATATTTACAATGGTTTAATCACAATAAAACCTTCCATGGTTCAGTCAGTGTAGTAGATATAGGTTAATCCTAAATCCATATTCTATCCTAACAAAGCAAAACAACTTTCACAATTATATAAGTTGATATTCAAAATTAAACCTCGTAAGTAAAGCTGGGTGATTAATGGAATTTCCTAGTAGATTAGTTATTGGGTTCATGAATCTGTTACATTCAACTAATCGATTATAATTACATGAAACTTGGGTAGTTGGAATAATCAAAAATAATAATAATCAGAAAAATGAATTTCAATTAGTTGATTATTTTTTTGAGCAAAATTTTGATTGCTTTCACAACATTAACTCAGTTTAAACATAATTTCAGTTAATTCATTATTTTATGACACTGGTGTGATTGATTATATTTATTAATCACAAAGTTCTCAGTTCATAAAGAATTATATTAATGAAACTAAGTTCAAAGAAAAATTGACTATTTCATTACTTACAACTTAAAAGCCATATTTTTGCTATTAAGATCCGTACAATTTACAAAAAAAACAGAAAGCTGAATATGAGTGTTCAAGTAGTCGTAGTAGTGCATATCCTAAAACAAAAAGTGACACCAATTCCCTTCTATCACCAATTCCCTTCAGAATTATGACACCTGTATAAGCAAATAATCCTCTCAAACAATGATAAAAGATCAATAGAAACTGATTTCTCAACCCCAGCATTGTAACTTTAATACAATTCTTTCTAGGAAAGCTCTAACTGATGCAATTCCAAGTTAAAATGGTCAACTAGCAATATTGCTTGAGAAAGAATGATAGTTTATGAAACTGGGGCTAAACTTTAAGTGCTGAAGTTGAAATGCCATTATTAACCATATGATTTTTCCAAATGTGTCTTAATTTGAATTGTATCTAAGCAATATTATGGCAAAATCACTGAAAGACTGTTTTTGTAAATACTGATTTAATCATTTCAAAGGGTAATTGAAAAGGAATTTACAAAACATGCCTGATTTTGATGTTAAAAGTTCTACTATTACCTGACAGAAAGAAGAAATAAAACTTTTTACAAGAGTGTTAAGGCATACAAATATTTAGCATTTTTGACACACTTCAAAGCATGTTCTGAACAAAACTTTCTGATGCAGCTGATAATTTTTCTTGTTCTTGTAATAAGTGTCAAATTTTTACGTTTGAGTTACTTTTATAATAATAAATAAAGAATATACATGAAAACAAAAAATATAGTACATACCTCAGTCTTTTTTTTGCTGTTGCCTGTTATTGATGAAACTTAAGCCTGCTCATTAATATCAATGGTACTACTACACTAAGTAATTTTTTATTTAATTAAGTAATGCACCTTAGAATACAGTATAATAAGATGCAAAAAGTGAACAATGTCCTATAACTATCATAATTTTTCTGGCTTTCTAACTATGTGACAAGAGCCTTTTAATATTCAACTAAGTTCTTCAAAACAGAACAATGAAATAGATAGTGCCCTATACAGAAAACAATACATCATTTTATAGATTACAACTTTGGCTTTCTGTTGATTATAAATAATATAGTGTAAAATATCAGAGAGAACTATTGGCAATTTGTGAAAAAGAGAATGTAAGTAGGTCTGATTTACTAGTTTATGGTTCCATAACTAAATAAATTTTATGGTTATAAAAATTATGCTTTGCCTGAGTAATATCTGTATTAAAATAATTTGTTAAATTCTGTACTTCTGGTAGTAGATAAATTAAAGAAGAGGAAGACCTGGAAAGCAAATGTCACAAATCTCATACTAGGGTACATTGGGGATTTTTTAAAGTATTTACTTATAAAATGAAGAACTTAAAACTTGTATTAAAATTTGATTTATTAGCTACATTTTGATGCCAAGTTTGTTCATATACATTGGTAATAAAGTAGTTTATAAATTTGAATGTAACTGTAAAAGATTGTGACATGCGAACTTTAACCTACCTGTTATGAAATGGTTAATGATTTCTGACTGTAGAGGGTAGTGAAGCATCACTAGTACACTGAAATTCAACTTAATTACCTGTGATTTGATTTGTTTGAGTATAGAAATTGCTATAATGTGACTAGTGGCCTTCATTTCTAACTCAAAGCTTTTCATGCCACTTGATAATTGGTCAGAAAAACAACAGTTTTCGATGAATATATGTTCCAAGTAAATGTTGTGATATTTTGTAAAATCCATTGGTTTGATTTGTAAATTGCAACCATTGTGATTGGCTGAATAAGAAATTTATGGTTCACATGAAAAAATGAATTAAAGATAAGAAATCTGAAAAAAAAGCAGCAAAGCTAATATATGCAATGTGTTACCTGTCGGCAGTTTGTGTAACAATATAACCTATTGTTTGACCATTTTAGTGAATAAGAATACTCACTATCATTTGAAGATGCTGTTGTGTTCATTGTGACTTTTGCACCACAAAGACATTTGAATGCAACTTGGGTTAATTTATCAGAATGAAACCATCCCATTTTGCACAGAACACTTAGTGACATAAAACAAAAACCAAATCTGGGTACTGATGCAGTAAACACATGATTATGTGATATTACTTACAGAAATATATAATTATTGCTGAAATAAACACATATAAAATTAGGTAAAATTGTTGAAGTAACTTAGTTCATAAAATGTACTTTACATAGTTTTATTCCAGTAATTTGAAAATAATCACACAGTTTGGAGTTTTTAAGAGCTTGTGTAAAACAGTAGATGCTTAATAAATAGTAATATTTTGTTCTACTATACCTTTTCATTACATACAAATGATGTGTATTAAATATTTTTCCTTTAGTTAGCTTTCATTTCCTCAAATATGAATATGTCATAATGACCAATGAGAGCTTGAGGGAGTGACATGTCATCTCGTTTGTTGACTTGCATTGAAAATTTTTTTGAACTACTATTTAATGAATTTATGTCAGTAAGTTTGGTATCAAATTGTAGATTATAATTCAAATTTTAAAACTATACTTTACTCAATTTCTTAATTTACAAGTAAATTAAAAAAAAACATAGATAAACATTGATTTTTGTGTCATGTGATATGTTGAATGCAGCACTGGTTGAAATTAGATCTTTGTGAAGTCAAAATACTAAGTCTACAGTTTTGTTCGATTATAAACTCAGATTACAGATATTGACAAGCTAGAATATAAAAGAAAGTCTTATCATTTCTATTTGCTAAGATATTGCTCAAGTAATAAAACACTGTGGCACCCTGCCCACCTCTTTCCATTTTTGGAAACACTCCATTATATACACTTACTTTTATATATGACATGAATAACCAATCGGAAGCTCAGAATGCCCCCTAGTGGTTTTCTCAGCCTTTCAAATGTGGCAAGTGCTATTTCTTTCTATTGAACCAAGATTTCAATAAGGTAGGTTGTGTCTTTAGTCTGCTCAAAATTTAATATTTTTTTTAAGAGTAAAATACATCTTAGTTACTAAGCTTGATAAATTATAGTGGAATTCTATGGTACTGATGTAATAATTTATGATTTTTTGG
>NW_013671798.1:13083-35577 GCF_000517525.1 Limulus polyphemus | reverse complement strand
AATGTGACTGTATTCCAAAACATACATACCTCCTCTGACGCTAATAGCTATTTCTCGATCTTCATCTTTTCCATATAATGTTGTGTTTGCTTGCTCCAGTCTTTATATACCCCACTCTACTGTCCTCAGCAATATATAATTTGCAAAACCTTATGCTGGCCCTCACTTGCTCTCTATGCAGGTACTGTATATAAGCACTGTATGCAGACAATAAAATTACTTTTTCTCAACAAAGCACGAGCATTCAGACTGACGTTTTGTGATTTACATTTTCTTAGTTTTCTCTTTCTAATAATCAGGAATTCTTTGTTTTGTTATCCAGATATATATTTCATTTAATTTGTTTTTTGCTTTTTCCTACAAATATATTATGAGAAAAAAAAATTGGATATGAATTCCCTTGTAATGGTTTCAAGCACGGAGAGTACTCGGCCTTCGTCTATTCCCCTTTGTTATCTAGTGGTGGTCAGGAGTCCAATTAGTTACACATTTTTGTGAAGTTTTGGAGATGCAACCAGTTGCTTTTGAGTCTACCCCTGCTTTGTTGTCTGATCATTCTCAAGGGGATTACTTAGTTTTTCCTCCTTCTCCTGATATTGTTGTGCATGCAGAGAGGTTTGCAACACAATTACGTGTATTAGTTGTACCTCATGTTCATCTGTCACATTCCTCAAGCAGCTGGAAAACAGAACTGGTATTCATGCTATTCTAGATAAAGACATACCAGCAAAGTCACCAGACATAACATAATGTGTTGGGACAACATGGGACCTATTGGTCCATCTCGGCTATTCCATCCTTTGAACTAAATTAAAACTATTAATAAATAAATTTAAAAAATTAAAGCCACCCCTTATCATTCCTTTACTTATTAAGTTTTTCTTAAACTTACTTAAATTTAATTTCTCCACAACATCTGAAGGCAACCTATTCCAAAATCCAACCACCCTGTTAAAACAATAAAACTGTCTTAGTTGAAGATGACTCCTACCCTACCAAACTTTATACTTGTGTCTCCTAGTTCTCTACTGTTCTCACTGTTAAGTATGAAAAAAGATGATGCACCAACTCTACCAATTTCCTTTACAATATTAAACACCTCAATTAGATACCCCCCTAACTCTTCTTTTTTCAAGAGAAAACAATATGAGATTTCATCTCTCCTCATATGACAACCCCTCCATCCCAGACACCATTCTACTAACCCTTCTTTAAACCCTATGCTAAGGTAAGGAGCCCAAGACTGAACATAATTTTCTAAATGTGGCCTAACCAGTGACCTATACAATGAAGTTATAACCTCTTTAGACTTGAATTCAATATTTCTGTAGATAAAACCTAAAACCCTCTTTGCCCTACCACTAGTAACAGCACACTGCTTAGATGGCTCGAAGACTGATCAACTGATACACCAAGATCCTTCTTTCATGACACTATTAAGGTTATTCCCATTGAAATTATACTTATAATTCAAATTATGATAATCCAGTGGTGCCTATGGATTTCTTTCGATTGGACTGTTGAAACAGGTACTGGGAAACTGTCTTCTTTTACATTAGATCAGGCCTTGATAAATAATTTTATATCTAGGAACCACATGTGCCTAACCTAACTTCCCTACTATTTGTATCGGGAAATGGGGGCTAAACTAATGCCTTGATTATTTGTAACTCTGTTATCCATGATTCTCAATTATCTGTAGTGTTTTTCTTTTCTACAGATTTTGTCAACATAATTGTACCATTACAATTCTAGACAATAGTTTACATGTTTATGGAGAAATTTTTGCTCATAAATTAATTTTGGTTGCAAAAGTTCAGGTGTTGCATGATATCTGGGGTTTTCATGTGCAAGATCTGATGTGCATTCAAATCGTTAGTTGGCTATTTCAAGCCTAGCCTTGCCTCTTTTATTTCTAGCTGTTATGACAGGAATACAAAATATTTGTAGCTTGGTTAATTTTATTTGATTAGTGATTAAAAATATAGTATACAAAAACACATTAAGATTTCTTAAAGATTCATGTTCTGTTGCCCAATTACACATTGTCTTCATCCCTACAGTCTAATGTGTAACTTACGAAATTTGGAGAAATCAAGTGTGACCGACACTTGGCATTTATGATTAATAGATGTTTTTTTATAATAATTCCCAAGCATAGAATTCTGCTAATTTTTTACTTATTTTTCACAGGCGTTGTAGGGTGTGAATGCATTTTTATGTCTATAGCAGAAAAAGTGCCAAAATTTAGGAGCTATTCACACCTATGTCAGTGACTAAATTCAAGTAAAACAGGAATGGGTAATCAAAAGAGGAAGTATTATAGGGGAAGAAGTGAAATTGGACTAGTATAACTTACGAAATCGAGTGTGACAGACATTTGGCTTTTATGATTGATATTGTGATGACTTTTTTTATCATTTTTCATGATAATGTGATTAAATGATAGTAAAAAGATTATAATTTTAAAAAGGAACTTAAATATATTGAAATATTTTATTTAGATTAAACAGTGGGCTAACCAGTGAGATACACTAGTCATTGCTGTGAAAGTAAATAAATATACACTGGTGCCTAAATTATTTATGCGGAAAGCAAAAAATCATGAAACAGCAGATAATCGAGGTAGTGTATGCTAACGATCACATGATATTGTTACATATCTGCTTGTTTGTTAATTTCCAGTATAAATTCTTTCTGAGGAACTTCAGCGATACAAGTCCTTTATTAATTAAAACTAGTTTATTCTTTCTTGATGCAATTTTTTGTAATACACAGAATTTACACAGTCACTTTATACTTAACAACCTTTATGACACATGCTATAAATCACAGTGATTCATGCACTTTACTTATGGTGCCTACTGTTTGCTTGACTCAGTTATCTATCTCTTCAATCTATCTGCATATCTCTCTATCGCTGGCTTTATTTGCCGGGCTCATATACTAAAAAAGAGGCAAACACTCGGACATTCGCAGGGTTCCTCGATAATTCATGATCCTTCGAGAAACTCCAACGTGCATGCTCCCAGCATCGCGTGACTTCTGCTGTCGTAACAGTATTAACAACCACTTGATAATATTGCCTGAACTAACTGTCTTTGGTTCCGTCTGAGTCTAAACACGCACTTTAATTGGTTGAATTGAGAGAAAGACAAAAAATAAAATAGTGCAAAATTAGTAATGTGTTGTGAAACTGCAACACTTCATTCCTGAAAAAACATGAAGTGCTGAATGTGCCATTAAAATCCTAGAAATAAAGTTCAATTTATAACTCAAGGAACACGAAAATAGTTTCAGACCAAGAGTCCACAACTGTTCTGGATTCAAGTTCTATTTAGCACAGCTCTATGCATGTATAAAATGGGAGAAAATACTAGATACCAGAATGAATTTTTTAATTGCCATGTTATCGAGACTTGCATTAGATGGATTATGGAATGCAAGCAGGTATGAGTGGTGTGCTTTGGATATATCAGTTTTACAACATAGCCTTTCACAATGTAAACTATGCTGCAATGCTCTTTTCAAGGTGCATGGTCATCAGATATATATAGCATGACTAGATGTGGTGACAGGAACTGTAACAATGTAGTAAGTCTTCAAAATTGATTTAATATAACGTACTCTAACTCTGTATTTGGATAAGACGGTAAATGAATTTTATTAATGGAAATGAAAAATTGGTAATCTCATCTTCCTAGATTTAACTTGATATTTCTTTATTTTTACATGTGTGTAAGTTAAATATTA
Organism: Limulus polyphemus; assembly: GCF_000517525.1. Lineage (NCBI taxonomy): Eukaryota > Metazoa > Arthropoda > Merostomata > Xiphosura > Limulidae > Limulus > Limulus polyphemus. The sequence continues at coordinate 31,824 of NW_013671798.1, read as the reverse complement.
TTATTTTGTAGACAGTACAATTTGTACAAGGTATATTTGTGGAAAAATATGACCCAACTATCGAGGACAGCTACCGAAAAGTAAGTAAAACTATGCTGAACTGTGATATGTACAACAGAGTTTTTTTTTAATGAAGACCTTTTATGTAATTTCAAAGTTAGTATTCTAATGCAGAAAAATATTATTTTAAATGCTAGTTATCTGTGTTTGTTATCCAAGCTTCTGGTGAATTGGTGAGCAAAATGATTTTTATTATGTTTGTCTACATTATTAAAATAACAGAAACTACTTGTTTTTGTCCATTCAAAGTAATCATTGTAGAATAGTTGTCAGCATAGTTAAGTTTATAACAGTTTTTGGTTTTCTTAGGTTTATTTTTCATTTAGAAATGCAAAAACAGTCTGTTATTAGCTTATTCTTAGTGCTTCTCTGTTTTGAACCTCAAAAGTTATTTATTTTTCTAGGGTAACATTTTGAACCAACCTTATCTACTAATTAAAAAAAAGTAAAACTGCACATATTGTTATATTTTGTAAGTATATAAGTAAAAAAATATCACCTTGTAGTGCAACCCTAGATTTTGAATAATTTATAGTCTTAACTTGTAAATGAAAATATTTACTCTTACCTTTTTAATTGTGTTGAGTTTGGTCAACTGAGTATATGGACTATTAAAGATATCTTATCAAATATGACAATGCTTAGAATGTGAAAGAAATAAAAGTACTGGTTAATAAGAACATTTTTTTCAAAATTACAATAATAGATGATAATAATAAACTTTAGGTGTATGTATGAAAATAAGAAAGGAAATTAAGGAAACTTTTAAGTATTAAATATTCTTTTTACAATTAAAAGAAGTTAGTGTTTATAGAACACAAATGAAAACCTTTGGTAAAATCAGTTTATAAAAGGAAAGAAATCTGCCAGTTGTTTGAATGAAAATATCTTCATGCTTATACATTGTGTTTAGTGATCCTTAGCTGGAAATATGAAAAACAGAGCCATGTGAAATTTTCATTTAAAAATGATAAACACATATAGGACTAAAAGTAATTTGTATGTGGAACTCAATTGATTAATATCAGGCCTCAGTTGGTGAATGAACAAGCTCTCTTTTATTTGGAGGCTCTGCTTATCATTGGCCCTTGCTAGGATGTTAAAGTAATTTGGATGGATGATGAAGTTGCATTCATCTAGGGCATGTTGAAGTACACTTGATCTCAAATTTACATGTTCTTTCACACAAATTAATAATTTTCTTTTAGTAGACCTGACATAGTCTTGGTGAAAAAAGATAAGTAAATTTGTAGAGTATATTTGATGACTTTAATGCAGGAATACGGTCCTTAAATCTAAACAAAAAGAACAAAAAAATACTAGGTAACTATTACATTTCACAATACATTTCAACTGTATTTGAGGATATACTCTATGACATGAATTTCTTAACTGGTTTTTAATAAATAAAGAAGGTAAGGCAAGGTAACAACAGTAAGATATTTAGAAACTTTGTATATGGATGGTTTACTAAAGTTCTGCTTATTCAAATAACTATGAAGTATTCTGTCAATAATATTTAGTCCCCCTGTGGGATAGTGGGAAGTCTACAGACTTACAATGCTAAAATCCTGTGTCTGATTCCCTGCAGTGAACACAGCATATAGCTCAATGTGGTCTTGTCCTAAAAATAAATTAACATTTACAGGAAAACCATTCTTGCATGTTGATTCTTTGGTGTTATTTAATATTTTATGCAAAATTTTATAAGTATTTATGTTTTATATATATAATAAAATAAGGTCTTGACCACATTTTCTTTAAAAACATTTGGTACACAACTTGTTAAGTTATAATACAAGCAAGATAAATGTTTTCTGTTTTTTAATGGTATACTTCACATCAAAAGTGGCCATTCGTGTTATAAATCAATGTGTCCAGAAATGAGAGTTTACAATCGTATTGATATTCAACAATGAATTTTATATTGGTATTTTTGTTATTAAAGTAAAGATAGTAAAAGTATTTTTTCCTGTTGGAAATTACTTGAACTGTTTATACCACAAATTCTCTACTTGTTCCAATTTCTATGTTTTATAAGTCACATTATCAAAATTTTTTGGGCTAATTTATTTAATTTATTGCACCAGCTTTGATGTTAAGTCATTGTGTAAAAACATATCATTAGAAGAAACCACACAATTGAGTGTTGATTTGATTTTTAACAACAACAACTTTTTGAAAATGATGAGCTTAACCCAAAAGGAATCTGATTTTTTTCTTGAAGACAATCTTTATAATCAGACTGATGGTGTTGCTATGGGCTCCAGACAGGCACCTTCTTTAGTTAATCTTTTTGTGCTATATTGAAAAACTAGTTGGAAGACTGTCCTCAATTTTTTAAACTGCATTACTATAAAAGATATGTAGCTATCCTTGAGTTCCTAGCTAATGAATAAACCTTCAAAAAAAGCCCTATAATAATGTAATAGCCATAATGTTATCATTAAACACAAGCTTCAAGCCAAATGGCTCACCACGTGGAAATACTTAAGTAGAAATTCAGAGTATGACAAACACAAACCGGGCTCGTGTATGGTTCAGGATTATAAAAAAATAAACATACCGTTCCAGCTGTATCCAGGATCTCTAGCATACATTGTTGTCCATCAACTTCTACTTGCTAAGTAAAAATTAGCAAAATTATCAAATAACTTGCTGAAGAATTGTTAAACAACAAACAAACACAAAAATGTATTGCTAGGTAACTTATAAAGAATATGTAAAACAAAATGTACGAGACTAGCATTACAATATAGAATAAGAAGTATTATGCAATACATTTTCCCTGTGAAGCTGATCTGCAGCTAATTTGTTAGATGTATATTTTACAATAAAAGTCCAACAGACTATTCGTATATAACTTTACAAATATCACTTTTGTGAACATAGGAGTCCGTCTTGTTGTATGTAACTTTGGAATGTTAGTAAAAACTTTGCTGGAAAATCTGCCTTTATCTGATATTTAAACTAAGAAGTATTTACTGCTTCACCTTCATGTGTTTATAATGTCAATTATTTTGGCTATATCATCTGTAGCTAACAAATTTGCCATTCACCCAAAGTTCTGTGTTTTACAATGCAAGTCTCCTACTGAATTGAAATTTTGTGGTTTGTACTGCAAATTCTCTGCATTTCTGTGTCTAATTTCTCTGGTTTCCCTACAGCACTTCTCTTACATCTTATATACAAGACATTCGGTACATTTTATTGAAGCAATGAAGCCACTAAATGTATTCCACACATGCTCCACCAAAAAGGCCTGCTCCAATACCAAGAAGGTGCTGTTATGTATAACAATCTGGTGGTGGTGGTGTATTTTATAATACAACATCATTTTCTTAAGGAATGGGCATTATACAAATAAAAAGATTTGAATTTTCCAAGAGTGACATTTAATTATGATTACTATTCAAACACTGTCAAACAGCTTCTGTTAACAAGAGAAAAAACACCGCTTGAATACCACGTAATGAATCTCTGAATGTTTATAATTATGGTAGAATAGGAATAAAACATAAAACTGTAAATGCAGCTAACTAAGCAGCTAGAAAACTGAAGCTTGGAACTACTTGTTATTGACCTCTGGGTTGCTATCACCATTTATCCATGTACACTCAAGTCTTAATGCACTAGTACCCTATACATGTATTCACACTGAAGGTATCAGCATTAAAATAATACCAACAATAGTACTTTGCTGATACATCAGTGCATTTCTAACCATTGTAGTTTTTTTTTCTTGTGTTTTAATTTATTTAGGTTATGTATTTGTGGTCAGTTTGTTATATATAAATTAGCTTTATTAACTTACAAATAACATTTTAGTTCTGACCTCCAGAATTAGTTTATTTTTTACCATAAGTTAGTGATATGCCTAAAATACTCTGAATTTTTTTAAAAAATGTAGCATCAGTATTAGATAATAGTTTATTGATAAAAATATAACTTTTAAACTCCATATGTCACAGAGTTATAAAGGGAAGGGGTAAAGAAAACCTTAAAGTAGCACTTTCATAACAGATGTAATGGTTAAATATTGCTTCATTTAGTATGTGTGGAAAGTACATAGCTTACATTTAAATACAACTTATATGATGTGTGTGAAAGACATTTTTTCCATTGGTGTACTATTTCTATGACATTGTTGATTATTACAGGAACAATTCACTGCCATGAGAGATCTGTACATGAAGAATGGACAAGGATTTGTCTTGGTGTACTCCATTACAGCACAATCCACCTTTAATGACTTACAGGACCTGCGAGAACAGATCCTTCGTGTGAAGGATACAGATGATGTATGTTTGACATCTTTAGTATAATTGTAGTCGAAGAAAGAAAACAGTTGTAACAAGTAAAAATTAAAATCTTAGTCAAAGTATACTACAGTGTTTTGTAAGTTTAGTTGATTCACTACTTTTTTTACAACATGTGAGACAACTGCATAATGGTAAACTTTGTATTTAATAAAACATGTAGAGTAAGGAAAGTAGAGCTTACCCAATGATAACTTCCAGTGTTTATTGCAGACTTTCCCATCATTTTAGATATTTATGAATACTTCCCACAGAGCATCATTATGTGTTGTATTTATGCAAGGCAGCTATCTACTTACAATGCTACAAAATGGAATTGTACTCGTTCATTGTACTTGCTAAGCCTCGCAATAACCCTTGTTTATTCTTTCAAGTGGAGTGGGAAGACAAAATTTTTGTAGATTTCAAAGATGCATTTTAGGAAACCAAAAAATTATGAAATTACTATACTTGAACACATAAAAACACTAATTTATCTAGCTTTCTAGACAAGTTATATGTGGGTTAAAAATTTCATTTCTGCTCAGAACAGTGACTTACTCAATAGACTTCAACATCTGTCAATTACAAATTTCCACTTTATGCCAATTACAAATGATTGTCAGAATTACATAGTTTGGAATGTGCTCTTTCTGTTGGTTATAAACATGTACTTAAAAGAAGTAGGTGTGAGTAGACAAGAGGTTTCAAAAATTGAAGTAGTGGGCAGGGCTACCCTCATAGGTGTACAAAATATGTTGATATCTCAGCAAATGAAAAAGGTGGGGGGTTCTTATTTTACACTCTAGCTTTTAAATACTGAAGTTTGAGTTTCTCATTTGTTAACCACTATACATGTTGCATGGTAAGCGTAACAAATTATAAACTGAGCAATAACACAAGAAGACATGCTGTGTGACACAAGAAAACATATTTGGCATTTATTTTAAATATTTTCTTTTGAATTAAGAAAGTAAAATATATATTAAAATTTGAATTATATACTTCATTGTGTTGTTAATTTTATTGACATACAGTGATAATAAAGTTGTTTTATTAAATGTTTTAAGTAACTAAAATATCGGGACATGCACACTTTGACCTGACTGTTGAGAAAGGGTTAAAAATGCTGTTATATCTAAATTTTTGGAGGGGTTGGTTGATTGTATTCAAGTAGTATTTTTGAGTTTGAAATCTTTTCTGTGAAGCTGATTTCTGCCATGATGCATGGTGTGATATCATTGAAGAAAACCTACACATGGAATTCCCCAAGCTAGTAACATTATAAGCTATTTTTGCAATTGCTCCTGTAAATACTAAAATTAGCCATCTTGCTAAATCCAGGATACTAGGATTTAGTGTCCTAAAAAACAAAATGAGGAAAAATCTTTTCTTTTATGTATAGGTCCTTTATTAACTATAATTGGCAATGCAGGAAGTTGTTAGAGAAAAGAGGACTTTATTAACCATAATTGGCAATGCAGCAAGATATTGGAGAAAATAGGATTTTATTAACCATAATTGGTAATGCAGAAAGTTGTTGAAGAAAATAAGACGTTATTAACCATCACTGGCAATGCAGGTAGTTGTTGGAGAAACAAAATGCAAGAGAACCAGTGGCACAGAAAGAAGACTAGTCCTTTGGAAAAAAAGATGAGAGAAATGTTTTGATGATAATACACAAGGCAAAAGAAAGTAAATAGGTGGTATAGGTGGTGGAGGAAAGTAATGCAAAACAATAGCACCAGTGATACAGAAAAAAACAGACTTTCAAAACATTGAGTTTGTTTTTGCAATATCAAAACTTTTTTTCCAGAAAAAGTAGTAAAAATTGTACATTAGACCATTCAAAAGTGTTAGTAGGAAAAGTTTTTCAGTTGACTATTTCAAAAGTAAATTTGGTGAATTGATTAGTGTTATTCAAGGAGTGTATAAAGGACAAATTATCTAAAGGTATGGAAAAATGTTTCATTTAATTGCCATGTGGAGAGGGGCACATAACATGGGCATAAAGTGCCGAGGTTTTGTTTCAGTTGGGGAGATTGGCGACTTCTGTTTTAAGTTTTTTGGGTTTTTATTTTCTGTAGATCACTCTTGTGACTGGTATACCAAAGTCCCCTGTCATTTTTCAGTTTTTAAATATATATCACTGATAGGCAAATTAATCACTGTGTAAGATTACAAACAATAATACTATGGGTGTTACATCAAGTATTGCATCAAGTTGTTGATCTTCATTTGTTTTAGATAGCTTGTTATATTAAGTTAGTGATTGTGTGGTACAAAAGAAATTCTGCAATAATTGTTACCCTGAAACATATTTTAGTAACAGACACTGTGATTTTGAAGAATAATAAATTACCAGAAAATTAATACTTTGACCGTGCTGTTCAGATGTGAATTCTTTTGTACAAAGAATATGTTAGTGTATTTTGTTATATGTTTGAAAATTCATGCTCGACATGTATGTGGAAAAACAAACTGGCACTTCTTTGAATCTCAGTTATGTATAATTTTAATTTATAATTTCTTTTTGTTAAGTTTTTGTACTTGTACAAAGATTGAATATTTTAAAAAAAAAGATAGTTATTTGACTTTTAGGATATATATTATTGGTGGTTAATACAGCATTAACATTGGTTTAACTTAGTGACTGGGTTTCAGGTTCCCATGATCTTGGTGGGAAACAAGTGTGATCTGGAGGATGAGCGGGTTGTTGGGAAAGACCAGGGAGGAAATTTGGCAAGATCCTTTAATAACTGTGCCTTCTTGGAGTCTTCTGCTAAAGCTAAAGTCAATGTTCATGAGGTACTATAATACTTTGTTCATGGTATGCACTGTAATCTTTTATAAGTATAACTTATATGTACAGTTCAACATCACCTTTTTTTTTAAATACTTGCAAAGAAAATGTTTTAAAGATTAGTTCATTTTGTTGAAAGCTTTGTAAGTGGAAGTATTTTTGAATTAGGTTTATGTATGTTGGGCATTATAATGTTAAATGTTTTTATTAGTAACAAGGAATATACCTTCTCTTTCAGGTTACTTTAAATTTGTTTATTATCTGCATGTAGAACAGTTAATAAACATTGGGTTCAAATCAGACAAAATGTTTCAAATAAATGTTCAAAAGTATGGAATTTACCGTATGCTAATGAATACTTAAAAGAATAAAGCTACTTATGAAATTATGTATTTACACATATTTCAGCACGTGACTTCTTCAGGATAATTTTTTTAAAGTAACTGGAACAAACATAGCAGAAAGTGTAAGCCAGAATAGTGGATGAAAATCTCTGGATTAAAATCAAATCAAATGAAAAAATTAAAGAAAGGTGTCCTTGGTTAAATACATGTTCTGTCACCTTTTAAAAGTTGAGCTTTGTTTTTATTCCTGTTGGTTCTCAGTTGCTGTATTATGACAAGTATTACATTGACATGCATTAAATTCATAATTGTCTCTTGAATGAATTTATTATGTATTTAATTTATTTCTATGAAAACTGGGAAGAATGAGTTAGGAAAATACAAAGAACTGGGCCTGTTACCTGATTTTATTAACCCTTTCCAGACTGAAAAGGTGTCACCGATATCTCTTGATTTCTTTTTATTTCTCACACTGGAAATACTTTATCAAATTGCATGAAACTTGTGATAAACTTATGATATATTATCTAGTTTCTGGTTTAGAAAAATTCATATATTTTGATTCAGTTATGAAGTTTTTTGTCTGGTAAAACACTTCTAAAAAAAAAAACTTCCAATAAGGAACAACTCTCCCTCTTCTCAGAAGATTAGCTTTTCTCGTTTTATGCTGCCCTCTATATGTGAACGTTTTCAGAAACGCATGCCACAAGCCTTCATCCTCCCTCTGTTTTAATCCAAAGTTCCAACACATCTCGTATGCAAATGATCATACATCACGTCTCCACTTGAAAGTGAAGTTTGATGACGTGTCATGTACTGGGTGCTTTCAATCTCGTAGCTGATCGTCTTTCCGGACTGAATCACTTATATTCCACAGGGTGGTTTCTACATCCTGCCATTTTTCAGTGGCTCTGTCTGCATCTGGATATGCTCCATATCAATGCCTTTGCCACCACTCTCAATCACAAATTACCTCAGTTTTGGTCCTTGGTTTTCAATCCACAAGCCTTGGCTGCTGATGCCTTCAGGCAGGATTGGTCTCATCTCTTCTTTATGTTTACCCTCCCATCTATTTACTTCATTGTGTGGTCTCCCTCATCCATGCCACTCCATGCAGGTCCTCCTAATTGCTCCTTACTGGCCTGCTCAACCTTGGTTTCCTTGATTGCTCCAACTGCAGGTGGTCCCTTCTCTTCCATTACAACCTGCTCAGTCAACCCCAGTCACTGGTGCTCCATCCCACACTGCCCGTCCTTCGTTTTTACGCCTGGCTTTAGTCAGGCCCTTGGCGAGGAGTTTTGGTTTCTCTCGCAGAGTATATTCACATTTGGCCTGTTCCATTTGCCCTTCTTCTTTGGCCATCTATCAATGCAAATGGGGTGTTTATCACTCCTGGGCATTGACTCTGGTTTCCAGGCTTCTCACATAATGGTTGTCTGTATCTCTGAGTTTCTCACGTGGCTCTTTGAGAGGGGTTCTTTGGTCTCCTCGATTTCAGGATTTTTAGGCAGCATTATCCAATACATTCCATTTTTCCCACTTCTGCAGGGTCTTTTGCTTTCCCTGTCCTTTCCATGTTGATCCATTTCTTCCAGCTGCATTGGCCACTGAGGCATCCATCACTCCCAAACTGGGACATTAACGTGGTCCTTCGTGCCCTCACGTTACTTCCATCCAAACCTCTGTCTATGTGTTCCCTGTTTCACCTCTCCTTGGAAGCATATTTCCTCCTCCTCCTGGCCTGCCATATAGTAGGTCGGATATTTTCACCCTCGATGTCACCAGGACCTTGTACCACTCCTCCTACCTTATCCTTTATCTGGATCATGCTTTCATTCCCAAAACCTCTGCGGCTCAAGAAGGTCAGAACTACTTTTACCCTATCTGCCTATATCTCATCTCTTCCCTCATCCTAATCTGGATAGACTCTGTCCTGTTCATGCCCTCTGTTGTTATATTGCTTGCACAGCTTCCTTTTGGGATCCTTGTTCCAGCCTTTTTATCCCTTGGCAACCTACCTCTTCCTGTGATCTTTCCTTGGTTACCCTGACCAATTGGGTACAAAGTTTGATCCAGTTGGCCTATTTTCCTTGTCTCCTTCCTTGTCTTTAATGTTCCCTCACATCAAATCCATCACCTTACCTTCTCCCTTGCCTCTCATCTTTGTTAGACATTGAAAGAGAAGAGATCAGGCATGTGGATGACTACACATACGTTCATCTCCCACTAACTACACCACATTGCTCTTTCTTATTCTTCGGGGAATCGCCTGCTGCCTGTGGCTATTCTACAGACTTCAGAGTGACTGCGACATGAGTTAAGTCCTCACTAATGCTCTCTTTTCTTTCAGAGGCCCCTGATTCAGCTTCACTTTCGATTTCGCTCTGTGGCAAGTGGTGCTTGACCAGGTATTCTATCTGTACTTGGAATGAGTTCCACTTAGATGGCTATAACCATTCGCAGACATATTGCTATCAAACCTACGCTGTAAGCCATGTTGCTTCTTATACATTTTTCATGGCTATGTACACTCACCCTTGAGATGGGGTGTTTCACAAGATCACTGGAGTGTAAATTCCTAGTGATAATTGTGTCATAATATGCCTGTCCTGGACCGTACCACTCGTGGATGGCATGGGTAAAGTAGAAGGAGATTGCTGCCCATCTCTGCCATGCCTAGATTGAATATATCAGTGTGGTCTTCAAAATAGGGTTTTGTGATCACCCGTTACACTGTTTTGGATTAGGAGTCCCTCTGGACACTCCACTGCACTCCCCCCTTCTTCCAGTGTAGTATGGGAGTCCTTCCCAGTTCCAAGCCACTGGGGTGGTTGACCATGGAGGCAATCTGCTGGATGGATTCCACAAAGATGGCTATAACCATTCAGTTCAGAGTAGGGTGATGGTATTCTGCCAGTGTAGAGGGAGTTACAAGATCCTCCAGATGAGTAAGTATTTCCCAGAATTGAGATGCCCAAATGCAGTTCACCCCTCTGATTGGGTGCCCTCCTCCTACTCTTGCATGGATGTCAGTACCCAATGAGTGACATTTTGGAAATCAAGCGAAACAATCACACAAGTCCTCACACAGGTTTTCAGTTGTCCATCTTCCCCTCTTGACTTGTCTTCTGTGTTGTGGGTCGCAGAACGTCTACGTGGCCTGTTTCCTCTTCTTTCCTGGGTTTTCCCACTCGTTTGATGATGAGGTTGTTACTGACCTGGAGTTGTTTCAGGCTTGTTTCAAGGTTGCAGGTGTTGAGTGCATGCAATGGACTTCCCTCAGATTCTAGATGACATATTCCTGGATCCCTGGCTTTAGGCTACCCTGTGAGTTCCTGGAGTAGAATGTCAGGTTCCCTCTTGACTCTGGGACTTGAGGTGAAGATGGTATGATCCTCATCCTACCCTTGTGAGGATGTCAGTACCTAGCGAGTGAAGTTTTGAATGTAGTTGACTTGCCGAGTACGGTCTGTCGTGCCCTAACCACTGTACACCATTGGACACATCCTCACTTGCTCACTATCCATTGTGGGATTGAGTGATTCTGATTTCTGTTTAAGATCACATTGCTAAACTATCCTCTCCCATGCAGATATGCTCCCTTCATGTTCCACCATGTATGGTCCTCCTGATAATGTCGATGTTCCTGGCCAAGAGATACCTGGCTCAGATGTGGTACCTTTCCTCAGACCATCTGATCTATTCTTCCAATTTTGGGGGTGCCCTCCGAAAGCATTCGGGGGATATGCCTGTGCTTCTCTCACACCTGTCCCTCCTCCATTTCAATGTGCGATTCAAGCTAATCTTGTGAGCGGAGGGAAAGTATCTTATTGGAAATTATGATTTTCCTAAATGAAAATGTATTTCCGATAGGTACTTCCCTCCTCTCTCACTTCCCACCTGTCTTCACCACAATCTTCTGGTGCTCGCATCTTCTGCCAAACTTTGAAGTGATAGTTCGATAGTGGCATATAGAGGGAGTAACATGTGTCACGTGATAGTAGTGCTCTCCTATTGGTGGAGAGGTGACACATGATGATTTGCATGAGAGACATGTTGGAACTTTGGATTCCAATAGAGGGAGGATGAAGGTTTGTGGTATGTGTTTCTGAAAAATTTTGCATATAGAGGGCAGCACAAAACGAGAAAAGCTAATCTTGTGAGAGGAGGGAAGTACCTATCGGAAATATATTTTCATTTAGGAAAAATTATAACTTCAATTTGTTTTAGAATTTGAATTTTTTTGATGTTGATCAGAAAGTTCTATTTTATTTATCCAATCTGTTTCAACTTGATTGATATTCATGAATGTATTTCTTTTGATACTTTAATTTGCTGATTGTAGTAGTCAACATTTTCAGCTATATATATCTTAAAAGAACATTACAAAAACTGACAAATTTATTTGTGACATAGGACCTAACATGTTAAAATGGCATCAAGTCAGGCTAGGTAACAATATTTTTGGTTGTAATTGATTTATATCTAATAGTTATATTTTTGAATAAATTATACGTTTTTTTATTTGTGTGTATTGTTTGAATACGATAAACTTAATAATATTTTATAGCGAAGTATTGGACTCACTGGAATATTATACCTTCACCTACTATACTCTCTAAACCTAATAAAGCTAACTAATGTCTTGGTGTAAAATAAAAATTTCCATCGCTTTTAAACAAATGCAGTTTAAAAAAAAATTTAGGAACAAAGTCATTCGAATTTTCCACTACATTCCATTATTTTTCAAGCTATGTCTTGTCATTTTCTAACAGAACCATAAGTTACTTCTCAAACTGCTTTCTTTGATATAATAATAGATGTAATATTGTATAAGCTGCTCTATCAAGTGATACTTAAATTTTGCCTGTAGCTATTTTAAAAGCAGAGGTACATTAGTAGTTGTTATGATCACATGCTGTGAGATTATAAAAAGGAGTGAATGATAGGCTGTTCTAATAAAATCAGAGAAGGAAGAGGAAAATCCCATTTGAAACAATCTTCAGAACACAATCCTCAAGGAATGGTAGATTCTTTGCAAATATAAATCTGTGGTTTGCAATAGGCAGAAATATGTTTTAAAAAATTAAGTGCCTTGTTTATAGGCAAGCCTTTTTGGAACTGTGTAAAAATTTAAGTTTGAGCATTTTAATTGCAAATAACACTTAATAAATGTTATAAAATGCCATTATCAATAAAAGAAATATTTTTTATTTTTACTTACATTTTGAAATTTCATGTGTAGGTGTGCACTCAACACTTACATGGCGCTCACCAGCCTGGAAAGGGTTAAGCAACATATAAAGAAGTCATTGTAGCATAAAAGTAATTCTGCGTGTGTTACAAAGAATGCTTGTTTTATAACAATTGACTTTTCACAAGTAACGAATCACATTATTGTTGCTACATTTTCATAAGTTGTAGCAACTTTTGAATTGTTTTAATTTCAGTAAAGATATTAAAAAATTAGTTACATTTGCACTACTATAGATATTTTATGACCTTGTGAGGCAGATCAACAGAAAAAACCCTGAGAAAAAAACAAAGCCTCAGAAGAAATCTAAATGCATAATCTTGTAGGTAAGTTAATTGAACATTTGGGTACTTATACCATATTCAAGGAAATCATATGGGATGATGCTTGTGAATAACTGACTGAAAAAGATATATTGAGTGAGTGGTTGAATAGTAGTACCATATTCAAGGAAATAATACTTGATGACGTTTGTGAATAGTTGAGTGAAATATGATTACTTTCAGTGAGTGGTTGAGCAGAAGTAGTATATTATATTATGGAAATTGTATAGTATAATGCTTGTGAAAAATAATTGAAAGATACTTTATTTATACTTAATATGCAAGTGTTTAAACTTTTACTACTTTGAATTTCAGTAAATAATAGCAGAATTTTTAGTAAAAGCAGAGAAGAGTATAATAATATATGTATCAATCACTATTTCTGCTGTACCCTGTTGTTTCATTATGTCAATGGTGAATGTAGTTTAATAACTAAAATTTCAAAACTTCAGAGGACACCACTTGCACAAGGTATCAGTGGGCTAGAACATAATAGATCAATTCATAAGTTAAAGAAACATTTGGGAAAGTTTAATAGTGTGTTAGCACTATATGTGTAACCTAAATGCAGTAGATACCAATATGACAGAAGAGTTGAATACCTTTTTAATTTTGATCTATTAAAGGTTTAAAAGTCAGTCGTTATGTGACTTTTGAATAGTGTAAAGAATTCATTTTAATCTTTGGGAAATTTGTTTCGGTGGTCATTTCATAAGTCTTAGTATCTAATATAGTAAAGTATTTTTTAACATGTAAAAATGTTGAGAATCAGTACTTACATTTTATTTATGTACAGTAGTGAAATTCAGAAATGTTTCCCTAGACATAAATTTGAAATAGAAAGCAGCATGTTTGTTGGCTATAAACAACAAGTTTACAAGGCATGCATGTGATTAGAGCATTCAACTTGTAATCTTTGGGTCACGAGTTTGAATCCTGAAACCAAACATGCTTGCCCTTTCAGCCATGGGGGTGTTAGAATGTGGTGGTAAAACTTAGTATTTGTTGGTTCTTTTTTCATTGTACAGTATTTACATTCCAGAGCCATGGGTGTGCAAACAGCATATGCAATTACACATTATACACCATTGGCCTGGCATGGCCAGGTGGTTAGGGTGCTCGAATCCCCGTCCCACCAAACATGCTCACCCTTTAAGCCATGGGGCATTATAATGTGATGGTCAATCCCACTATTCATTGGTAAAAGAGTAGTCCAAGAGTTGGCAGTTGGTAGTGTTGACTAACTGCCTTCTCTCTAGTCTATCACTTCTAAATTAGGGACAGCTAGTTCAGATAGCCTTTGAGTAGCTTTGGATAAAAAGAGATAAATTCACAGATAAGGATTTTTTGTTAAAGAGCATAATTCATTTACTGTCTTTTGTATCTTTAAAGTTTATGATAACTAGCTTTTGACTTATTCTATGTAATTATAAATAAAAAAAATGATGATAATGTTCACAGATTGTAATTAATTAATTAATTTTAGCAGCATATTGTAATTGTTCCTGATAGACATTTGGTAGCAAACTAATTAAAAGCATATGATTGTTTTTCAAAAACTAAGCTGTAGAAAAATTTTGATCCACCTTCTTTCTATTTCCAGTACAGTTTATTCCTCATCATTCTAACACTTGTTTCTTAACAGCTTCTAAAAAAACTTGTGTAGCTTTTTTTTTTATTGCTTTAGCCAACCATTTTACTGGATCATGAGCAGCCATTTCTTCCAAATGTTTCACACTTCTCATTGTATCAGGTCATGATCTATTATGGATCATTTAATGAGCATAAGTATTAAAACATCTGTATTAACAATACCTGTGTTACTTAACAAATGATGCTAATTTTTGTGAAACAGCTTATTTAGATAGAATTTTATGTTCAAAGCTTATTGATAAGTCCAAGAAAATTTGAGGCAAGTATAGGTCATCCAATTTGAATAAACATTGTTAAGTGATTCTGTTATAACACATACACATTTCAATCTTGTTTAAACCAAACTCTGCAATGAATTTCATGCAAAGAATCACAAGTATTTAGTAACATTATTAAGATTATTTTTTGAATAGATAATTAACAATTTTTGATTATTCTGTGTAAAAGTATTAATATTGTATTCTGTCAAAGCAGTGATGTTTTTAATTAGAAATTGAATAACTTTCTTTTACCTTGGCTATAAGTATTGGAGATGTACAGTTCTTAAATACTTGTAATATACTAGTTTGTATCTTTCCTAGAGCCATACACTTTAAAATACATTGCTACTCAATACCACAGAGCTGTTAAAATTAAATGTGAATGTCAAGAGAGTATTTCTGTTTAAAATCTTTGGAAAAACGAAAGGTTCTACACTAAGACAATAAAAAAGGAATAGCTGTGTTCAGGTTCTTGTAGTACTAGGTAGAACTGAAAAAGATTTTCATTTCATTATTAGTTACTACACTTTGGCACATAACTTTGTATTCCTTTTTTTTTTCCATACAAAATTTGGTCTAAAAACTTCATTTATAATATCACTTATGGAGATTTAAAAAGAGTGTGAATAATTCAGAGTATTATTCCATTAGGGTTCACACAGGTCATGAAAATCCCGGAAAGTCTTGGAATTTTTAAAATAAAAATTTCTACTGGAAATCCTAAAAAAAATCAATGGTTTTATCATGACGTTCTGGAAAAGTCCATGAAAGTCTAACTCCATTTTTCTCACATCCCCAGCTTCTATTGATAGCAAGCCACTATTGTTTTTATCTCAATTTTACCAAAAAGGTCTCAAAAATGTGACTCATAAAATGTGAAATATGCTAAATTCACAATATTGAGCAGCAACAGGCTATGAACTGTGTACCTCCATTCTACAAATAAAGATATGTCACATGACTGTTATTGGAATATATTATTGTCTTAGAACAAGCACAAGGCTCATTTACCATAAATATAAAATTGTTGATAGGGTAAAAAACATGAACATTTTAGAATTTTCCTAATTCCAAGTTCATTATGAATTCTTCAAAAATATTTAATGTTTCTGTCTTAAATTCTTTATCACTTATTGCCTATAACTCATTAATAAAAAAAAAAGAGAGAAGTGCAAGTCATTCATGAAATACTTGAATATTTGTCATTAAAGACAACGTGATGAAGTCACTCATTATTTATACAGAGATTGATCTTGGCTGGGATAAGTTGAGTGGCATTTTGGGCTCAAGTACTAAATGTTTTGGGAACAATTTTCTTGTATTATAGTATTGTAATGTTATTTTATTTCTTTGTGTTCTTATTAGTTTTTTTTTTCAGATCTAAAATTAAAATTATCAAAAGAATGGCTTCATGACTTTACTTGTAATCATCATACCTGGGATGACTAATACATCTGATACCAGTCTTGACAACAAATGAAATCGTTGTTTGGAATATATCATACAAAGGTGGGTATGGCTGTAGTAGAAGAAAGTGTAGAAACTGAACATGACATAGTAATATTAAAGGTTTTATTCATCCATAAGGTTTCCAGTTCTTTTGAAAAGTTCTTCATCAGGTGGACTTGGTAGTATAAAAATGAAATGCAATTGTGTGTGTGAAAATCACGAGATATGCAGCATTGTTAATGTACAGAACATTATGTAAGTGAGCTCAGTAACCATATGAACGTGAATCTTTGTTTTGTTGGCATGGTCACATTTGATGTAAAATCAACAGCTGATCAGGTACAAATTGACTTTTTGTCCTATTGGCAAATCGAAATATGTTCAATAAATATTATTTGGTTTTGGTTGCATGCTAGAGGAGTTTTTAGCTCTGGCTAAGGCATGGTACTTGAGAGATGCAAGACTTTATCATTTGTTATTAAAGTTGGAAAAGTTGAAGTATACTTAATGGAGTGTAAGTGATGAAAATTTCTTTAGGGCTTTCTTTGTAATGTAATATAAAATCAGTAAATTGAGTCCTTGAAAATGACAGTTTGTTCCTGGAATTTTTTCCTGTATGAACCTTGTTACATTGAAGATGATATAAATATGTTGTTTTGTGGTTATTTTGATGATGCAGTTTTGTAAAATGAACATCATCAATTGTACACCCATATTTGAAGTTAACATTGTTCTTGTAATTTTGCTTTTGTGCTCTATTTTGTTTCTCAAGATGTTCGACTATGTGTGTGTGTGTGTGTGTGTGTGTGTGTGTGTATTGAGTTTGTGTATAACTCTTTGTGTACCTGGTAAAATGTGTACTGAGATTACAAACATTTTTGTCATACATGTTTCTAGATGAAATTGTCTTAAGTATGATATTTATTATATTCATAAATGATAAACGTAACCTTAATTTTGGACCAAAATTATCAACTTAAGTTTTTAAGGTTTATAAATTATGCCTTCATATCTCTGTTAAAATAGGAGTACTTGATTCTGTGGTGGTCTGTTTAGAAATGTTAGATTAATATTGAGGATGTGGATACTGAATTAAAAATTTCTTCATAATCCTGATCTAGCTCAAATTATAGACAGAAATGATGTCCTTTTAAAATTGTTTAATCTTTGTGTATATTCACATGTCTGTTGTCCTATGGTATTGTCAATCCATATGACTTCATAACATTTTCTGTACTGCCATATATGTCAATTAGTAGCATGAAATGGTACTTGAACCACAATTTTTTTGTTTGTACACAGAAAATGAAATTCAGTACATGTACAGTTTTGAAATGTAAACTTTTTAATATGAGTATAGATATTACATTTGTTTTTACACACTATTTTTATATGCAAATAAGCTGGCAGTTTTGTATAATTTCAGTTATATGTATTCCATTTTTTTTGTGTGTAAAAAAATAAATTTTAAAAGTATTTGTATTTGAACAGGGTGTGATTCATAAGTAACTGTAAGAATGTTGTATATTGTATCATTAAATACATCCAAAAGTATTCAGCAACTTGGTAAAGTAAGCTGAATATGGTCATGTTCCTGCTACTATTCTATAAGTTGTTTTCCACTTGTCATCAAAACTAAAATTTGATCTAATGAAATGACAGTCTCATATTTTTCAACATTTTTGGAAATAAAAACTACATATTTAGGATGAAATAAGTACACTTCATATATTTTTTTCTTACTAATGCAGGGACATTAAAGCCACATTTAAAGCACATCTTTTATTTGCATAGTGTGATTTATGGTGCTTTATAGTGATTGTGTTACAGCATTTTTTTTTATTTCAAACTTCTTGGGTGTGTTTAAGAGCCAAAATGTATGTGTGTGTGTGAAAAAATAGTATAGTTTCTCAAGATGCATTTTTTCATGTTTTTCATCAATTTTAAGTTTGTACGAGAATATTTACATAAATACCCTTTTTATTGCTGTCACAGTAAATTAAAACTAATTATAATTTAGTAGTCTAGCATAAGGAAGACTTAATTTATTTTTATTCCTATTATTTGCCTAAAAGAATTTCAATTTGAAGGTAGGCTGGTAGTTATCCTGATGAGTAATAATATTGAATCAGGTATATGTGCTCCCCATTGTCTAAACTAAACTATTAAAAAAATTTAAAGCCAGCCCTTATCATTCATATAGTTATCAAGCTTTCTCTTAAACTCATTTAAATTTACTACCATCACAACATCTGAAGGCAACCCATTCCAGAGGCCAACCACCTTCTGAGAAAAAT